>NC_039367.1:155754989-155791502 GCF_003573695.1 Papaver somniferum
GGGGGTAGTAGTACCTGTAAAAAACCCTCCGATGTTGAAGTCAGTATAAGGATTTTTCACAGGAGTTCTAGTGGATAAGATTGCATACCTTTTTGGGTTATTGATCCCTGTATTTATATGGTCCGAATTAGACCCTCAATCCCAATTTCGAAATAAATATAATTGTCTTAATTCCCTTGCATGCCTCCCTGCATTGATATTCTGCATGACTGCATGGCTCTGGCACAACTGGCCCTTGCATGCCTCCAGTCATGAATAGCATTGACTGGCTCTTACATGCCTCATGCAATAGCTGGCCAGTATTGATGACTGCATGGTTTTGGAATTGCTGGCCCTTGCATGCCTCCTGGAAAATTCCAGAAATCTCCTCTCGGTTATGAAACTAGCCAAGCCAAAATGATGCAAAATATTGGCCCAAATAAGATTACATGCCAAGCCTATGAGAGAAGTGGTCTAAGCCCACATAGGGGTAAAAATATCCGCAAGGCAAAAAGTATGGGGCGTGAACATCCGGGGCTACTGAGCTAAGTTGCTTCGCAGCACGCTGAATCAAGAGTACGGAAATAAGTTACACCATGGTACACTGAATCGGGACCATGGTATTAAGCTGCATCTGCCACACAGAAGAATTGCTGCTGCTGCCGGACAAAAATCAGTCCAGCCGCCGGACACCACCGCTGCTGTCCACGCCGCCACCGACCTGCTGCTGCAACGGTGACGGAGAAGATGAAGCCACCGGACGCTGCTACTGCTGATGATAATGACTTCATCCTGACGTTATATGTTGACGTCATACCCTAACGTCGTTAACGGTAACAGAATATTCATGGCATATGCTGACGATGTTAGTAACCGTAACAGAATATTCTTTGGTATCGGTGCCTGCTGACATCAGCGCCCAGTCAGCCGCTGACTATGCTTTCGCGGATGACGTGTCAGTCTCTGATAGGCCAATGTTGCTAACGTGGTGATCACTGCTGACGTGGCAATGTTCTGACGTGGCAGTTAACGTGTCGCTTTAACTGTTGACATGGCAGCCGACGTGACGCTTTGTCTGCTCACGTGGCACGCTAATGTTGACGTGGCATGCTGACGTGTCGCCTCTCGCTGACGTGGCGTGCTGACATGGCAGTGGTGATTTGGTCCTCCTTGCCTTGACTTGGATCATTGCACATGGGCTTCTATGTACAAACGTTATGAGGCCTAGCTAGCTATTTTCTTTACTTTGTTGCACATGGGCTTGCACATAGAGTGTTTTTAGTGCCCAATGAACCATACATAGCTAATAGGAATAGCTATGTAGGCCTAAGTCAGTCCATTTTTGGTGTAGAATATTTAGGGTACAAATAGTAAGACAAGCAAGTAAAGAGACTCATAATAACACAAAATGTACGTGGTTCAGAATGATTACCTACGTCCACGGGGGTAAAAGGATAATCTTATTTCTTCTTTCAAGTTACAATAATGATAGTCCTCAACAATATGTAGTCTCTCTCCTTTCTCTCTTACAAATTGCTTGCGTTTCTCTCAACACAAGGGTCTATATTTATAGGATGTGATGCTCATACAATAAGATTATAGTTTTGGTCCTATCTATCTTGATGGTCCCATCGGGTGATCGTTAACATCTCATTACGATACTCCTCTCCCGGCCCTGTGATCCTTTGAAGAATAGGTCTCCCCATCTGTTCCACCTCGGCTCAAGTTTACTTTCGCCTAATGATAATGGTCCTGACATCCACTAATCTGATATTATTACTCTGCCCGACCCTAATCTTCCGTCCTCTGCATCCGATCCTATCATGACGTGACCCTTCTGCTCCTACGCATGCTATGTTAGTGCATTTAATTCCTTATCTCTCGATCCAAACACGACCATTTGAATGTGACTTTTTATTTACACCTGTTTACTTCTCCTCCACATGCAGTAGATATTTTCTCTTTTATTGTACCGGATCCGATAGAGTGATTCTATGCTTCGCCTTGATTTCTTCCTCAATGCATAATAGTTTAGGATTGCGCTACCTTTACTTGCCAACTAATTGCTACTACAATATAGAAGCTGCCAAACAGACCCAAAAGGTTAAAATTTTATAGGAAAAGGGAAAAAAATGAAATACAGAGAAGAAAGCACTAATCAAGTGCTGCAAAAGGAAACAATCTAGACGAAGGCCTAGACTAAGCCTTAACAACTAACAAAGGCATAAAGCCCTCCCTCCCAACTCCAAAAAGCTTAAAAAACATACAAGCAAATGCCGCCGCCTATTTCTTCCTAGCAGGGATTCCTTTCCCTCTACTAAACATATCATTGTTCGTAACCCCAGGCCAATTGATTTTAGCAAATTCTTTATCAGGGTTTGGCTCGCATTGCCTTTCGATTATGCTAATGAGTATATTCTTCATGTCATCTTTCTTTTCTCCAGTAACAAAGCACTAACTTTCACAAGATTTTCCTTTCCTCGTAATGTGTTGAGAGGTGGCTTTTATGGAACATATATTTCTCTCCGATGACAACGTAAATTTGTCTACTCGAAGTAACATTCCTCTCAATAACGTTTTCCTACATAAAAAAATGGTAGAATTGTTAAAACACATAAAAAAGAAGGAAAAAAAGTCAAATAGAGTTTTTGATCATATATGTGTGAACATGCCCGAACCTGATGACAGAGGCAAAGTTTCTGAAGTTATATATTCATTCTGTTTTAATTTTCTCCAACATTTCATATTTCATTCCATGTATATGAAATCTAGTTTAGTGTACTTTCAACTGATTTTGTTCTTTTTTCTTTTTGTGCTTCTTCCTCGACTATATATCACTTATATAGCAGTAAACCTTACCAGAAACGGTGAACACGTCAATTACATGAAAATAATAACATTGTGAGTGTGCACACAAAATGAACGATGACAATTAGTTAATGGGTAAAAATATTTGCTTTTAGTATGAGTTTATCTTGAATGAGATTTTAGTTAGACATAAATACTAGGCGATCCCAGAATCCTTGCCGGGGCATGCAGTTAGTATCCTCAATTTTTGTGCTGGCTGTTGGGTGTTAGTGGTACACACACATTACACTAAGCGCTAACCAGGATCTCAGCCAAAGATTGCTGGTATCTTTAATTGCTAGGAGCTTCCATTCGTATATTTTAATGGAAAGTTACAATTAGGAGAAATTTGGCTTAAAACCAACCGCCTTCGATCAGCAAATAAGTCGACTAGTATCTCATGCAAACAAAGGTAAGATTGGACTGGTTAGTTAATTAGGTAGCTAGAAACAAAAAACATGGCCTAGGAAATGACTTCGATCACGCCAGACATATGTGTCGTCCATCCCTTCATTTAACGGTACTGCACTCCGGCTGATTTAATGATAAAGCGCACTTTCTTAGCTAGATGATCTCCATGCCTGTAATAACTAACTTTGACCAGTGTGGCATTAAAAATAATCGATGCACAGTGTCAGCGAGATTTCTATCTCTGCCTCATGTTATTACATAAGATATGGCTTATTTGTTCTCAAAGGTTTAGGTATATGATGAGCAGGAGAGATTTAATGCTGCCGATCGCCTCAGGTATAATTCTCCATGCTACTAACCATCCGTTTATCTCGGTTGAATAGATGCATTTGATCTCTTGTAATTTCTTTCTACTGTTTTTCCTCGATAGTGGAGACAGGAAGGGGGAAATATAGTTGAGATTTAAGGAGAACTAATAAAGAATATTTATTACCGAGTGATTTTAATACACATGATCCTGGTACACATTTAATCTATCTGATATTCTGATTTTAATACACATGATCCTGGTACACATTTAATCTATCTGGTCGAATCTAACAACCATGTCTACCACACAAACATTGAGAAGATTAACCATGTCTGCCACACAAATAGAGAAAAACATTGAGAGCAAAAAAAAAGAAACGTCGTCGAAAATCTTGGACTAAAATAGGCAATGATGGTATGTTAGGAAGAATCTTTCGATTCATGGAAGATTCAAATCCTTGATACAACTCAGATTGATTGGTAAAATTAAACTCTAATCATACGAGTCGTATCTAACAATCTTTTCCATTCATGGAACATTCGATTCCTTGATAATTGATTTGGGAAATTATAACTCAAATCGTGAGAGTCGAATTTAACAATCATGTCTACCACACAAACAGTGAGAAGATACAACAAGAAGAGAAAAACACTAAAAGGAGAAAAAAAGTTTGTAAAAGAAAAAAATTAATCATATGAACATTTATTTCATACCGAAAACTAGATGAGTGTTTAGATTCTTCTCTTTTAGTTTTCTCCAACATTTCATATTTAATCAGGTTAATATCAATTTTAGTTTTGTATCGATTGATTCTTTTTCTTTTTCCTTTTTTTCCTTCAATCCTGGTTATCACTTATATAATTAGCAGTAAACCTTAACAAAAACGTCACACATAAATTATGTGAAAATAATATGATTGTGATTAGGCAAACAAAATTAACAACACAAATTAGTTAATGGGTAAAATAGTATTCCCTCCAATCCTGGAAAAAAGATATTATAACTTTTTAATTTTAGCCTAAATATAGACCAAACTGAAAAAGCCAGCGATGGTATCTCTTTTTCAAAAATGGAGTGAGTATGCTTTTGATATGAGTTTATCTAAAAACAAATTCCAAGAACTTTTCTGGTACATGCCGTGCAGGGAAACCTCAGTAGGTACTGGCTGTTGGGCGTGAGTGGTACACATTAGACTTAGCGCTAGCTAATTCTCAGCCAAAGATATTGCCCCTTATTCCAACAGCTTCCATTAGTATGTTTCAGTGGAAGTTAGGCACAACATGCCTTAAAACCAACCGACTTTGATGAGTAAATAAAGTTGACTTATGCAAACATAGGAAAGATTGGACTGGTTACTGTAACGGATTAAGAACTATATGAAATGTATTAAGACTGGTTTGAGGGTAAGAGATACTACCATTTTTTTTATTTTAGCCTAAGATTTGCTAACTTAAAAGCCCATGCCTATAGATCGTGGTCGAACAATTTAAGTAATTAAGAACTATGGGAAATGTATTAAGAACTAGGAAATGCCTATAGATCGTGGTTGATCACCCCAGACATATTTTTCGCCCATCCCTCCATTTGACGGTGCTGCTGATTTAGTTAGCTAAACTCCATGACTTCGAAACACCAACTTTAACCAGTGTGACTTGTGATTCTGAGTTTATGCATGCAATTATCCACTCACATTATCGCTAGATTCGCCACTGTACTAAAAATGATTCACCCACAGTGTGAGCGAGATCTAGAGGTGTAAAACGTGTCGCCCAGCACATCCCAGCCCACGAAATCACGTGCTTAGCGTGTTAGGTGCTGGGCTGGGATGTGCCAGAGATTTAGACGTGTTGTGCTGTGTCGTGCCGTGATAAATGACGTGTTGTGTTGTGCTGTGTCAGAAAAATAATCATGATGTGTAGTGCTGTGCTAGCCCACTTATTTTATGTTTTCCAAAGTAAATATTTTTGTGATATTTTAGTTAGTATATGTGTTATTATAGAAATTAATCAGCATAACGAAAGTAAAATGTCAAAAATTGACTAAAATAAAGACTTTTTTGTAAAATGTGCATGAAATATGATGTATTGCGTAATATTGTATGTATGATTTGCTGTGTTTTCTTCGCGTGCCATACTAGGCTGTGCCACATGCTGTGTCGTGCTGATGTACTTATTTATCTAACACAACACATCACACTAAGCTAACGTGATTTGTATATGTTGTACCAGGTCACATGCTGTGTTGTGCCATAAACGTGTTGGTCGGCCGAAGTTACACCTCTAACGATCTCTCCCTCTCATGGGTATGGTATAAGATATCCCTTACTTACAGGGGTAGTCAAACGAGATTTATATGGACTTTCATAGATTTTTAATTTGAATGACTCCCAGAGATTCTCTGAAAATCTAGAGATTTCTAGTAATTCTCTGAGAGTATTTTATAGAGTCTTTGTGACTTGTAGAGACAAAAAATGGGATTCGTAGGGACAAAAAAATGAGACTTGTAGAAAGTTTATGTGATTTGTAGAGACAAAATTATACAATATCTCATGATTAATTCTAAATATTACCGATTTTTTTTATTCACGTTACAGTAATAATAAAAGTACCATGACTTCCAATTAAAATATGTGTCTCAAAATAAATCTCACTCCTGTCCTTTGCCAAACTTTCATTCACTTTATATGCTATCTCACCACTGATTTTCAATGTGGAGTTTTCCAACAACTTAAAATCGGAAAAATAAATAAATCATAACTTCTAAATATATATTTTAAAATCGATATATATCACAAAGACTCACATAGCGGATTTTAGAATATATATTCTCCAATTTAAAAAACCACTTTATTCCACATTTTATATTGATTTCGTACCCCTTTCCAAATGGCGCTTAAGTGTATTACTGCACAAGGAAAGAATAAAACGGTTTACTCCCAAAACCAAACAATCTCCAAATTTCCAAGTCTCCAAAAATATCACCTCTTGAGGAGAGATTTCTACCATGCCTATTTTCAAGAAAAAGTCTCTCTAAATCTATGAAAACAACGAATCAATGATTTTCAATTCTCCTTTGAATAACAAGAGTGTTGGAGTGATTCTTATGAAATCCTAATCTAATAACAAGGAGTTTTAGAGAATTTAAATGACTTGAAAAAAGTCTCTAACCAATAACGAGACATTCAGAGACTCTCCAAAAGTCTCTATGGACTAACAATAGATTTGTGAATTCCCTAGAAGTCATTCAAAATCTCACTTGAGTAACCAATTAGATATCGCTTACTTAGTTCTTAAAAGTCTGGAATATTGTGAGTAACTGGAGAGATCTAATGCATTCATTTGCTGCTTATGGCAATACTCGCCCTATGTTGCACGGATACGGGACACAGTTACGACACGACACGGTTACGGGGACACGTCAAATCTCAAAAAAAACGGGTTGCGGGGACACGTTATTTATATATATTACTCACATCATTAAAATGAAATATTACTACAATCTACACAACAAAATAATTACTCTTATTTTTAAGATATTTGATTACTAATTATATAAAATTAATAATAATGTAATAATGGCAAAGTTTTTCATGAATTATGCTTGATTTCACTAAAACAAGAATAAATTAGCGTCACATTTAGTTTATTCTGACTTGGTAAACCAAAATAAATCATTTATGATGTATCCGAAAGTGTCCAATTGGTGTCCGCAATATGTCCAATATCAATTTTTACGCGACACGTGTTGTGGCGTGTCCTTCGGGTGTCGGGAAGTATCGTAACCGTGTCGTGTCCGTTCGTGTGTCCGACACGGTTACGGCATCTTTCTTGAAGTGTTAGTGCAACATAGATACTCGGATATAATTCTGCATCTAATCGTCCGCTTATCTCGGCATTAATTAACCTGACCTTACTGCCTGTTTTAATTTCTCTCTTGTAACATTTTTCTACATGGTGTCGGCGAGATCTCTATCTCTCTCTCATGGGTATGGCACAAGATATGGTTTAGTTCTTAGAGCCTAGAGGTTTCAAATGTGAGCAGCAGGAGAGATTTAATGCTGCCAATCGCTTATGACGACAATGCTCAGATATATTTCTGCTGCTAATTGCCCGTTAATCACGGTTGGATGGATGCATTAGCCCGACCAATGCATCCAGCTTCATTTCTTTCTCGTAAGTATTTTCTATTGTTTTTCCTCAGAGGAGACAGGACGTGGAGAAATATAGTGGGTATTCCAGCTTAGGAGAATCATTAATAACTTCTGTTAATTTTAATATACATTATCCCAGTACACATAATTGGTGAATCCGCTTTTGTGATTTTTAATCCGGGATGCGGTGAAATGAAAAAAAAGTTTTATTGATAAAAAAAACTAATGGCACACATTATCCGCTCGCTATCTTAGAAATGATAAATACTGTGTGTCAGTGAAATCTCTATCTCTCCCTGATGGTAATGGCATAAGATATAGCTTAATTAGTTCTTAAAGGTTTGGAATGTGAGCAGCAGGAGAGCTTTAATGCTGCCAATCTCTTATAACGACAGTGCTCAGATATAATGCTGCTGCTAATCATCCCGTTTATCACGGTTGAAAAGATGCATTAACCCGACCAGACTTCATGTTTTCATTTATATCTCTTGTTATATTTTTCGACACAGTCTCACCAAGATCTGTTTTTCTCCCTTGTGGTATGGCATAAGATATGGCTTAGTTCTTAGATGTTTGTAATATTGTGAGCAGCTCAGATATAATGCTGCAGCTAATCGTCCGTTTATCACGGTTGAATGGATGCATTAAACCGACCGATGGGTAGTTATTGGAGATATGCATATATTTGCATATATTTTATGGATTGATGAGCATAACAGAATAACACGATTGTTAAGAAAGGGAACTGTTCCAGATAATATTTGCTTTCTGTAGTATTGATTGGAGAGTAAAAATCATATCTTGCTTCCCTGCAAGATTGCGTACAAAACTTGGCATTCTTTGTTGCCAAAAAAGAAGTTGGCATGGTTTTTGCAGAATCTCTTGACAAGTTGGCTAATTGTTGGTAACATATCTAAGGGTCTTTCCTCCACAAAGGACTTCTTAAGAGAACTTTGATTTCAAGAATGATCAAGATCTAAGTTTTGCATCCAAGTCTTTTGTGCTTTCATGGGCAGCAGAGGCTGGCCTGAGCCTACTTTTAAACTTCACAAGTTCTTTGTTCGATTGGGAATCTCTTTAAGCGAATCTTGTAATTCCCTTGGCTTGTAGTTTCTTGTAGTCCCAGTAGAACTTGCATATTCATCTTCTAATATATTCTATTCTTATAAAATAATAATAATAATAATTAGCACCAAGCCTTCAAATTCAATAGACAAACTTCACAAAGTCTTTTTATGGCAAGATTTCAAATTCAATAGACAAACTTCACAAGAATATCGGTTGAAACTTTACAAATATATATAAGATTTGAAATTTATTATAAATATCCGCTTGATGTGGAATTCCTCACCATAAATTTTTCCTTAATCAAACCAATGCTGAAAACACATAAAAGCGAAGAAGGTAGTCCTGCTTTAGAATCATTTTATTAGTTTTCTCCAACATTTCATTATTAACTATGTGTGTGTATTAATTTTAGTTTAGCATACTTCCGATTCATTTTTTTCAGTTTCCTTTTTGTCTTTAATCCTTCGATTATCACTTACATAGCAGTAAATCTCAAAAAATAAAAATTGTAAACACAATAACTAAATGAAAATAATTAATATTAGTGTGATTGGACACACAAAATGAACACAAATTAGTTAACGGGAAACAATATGGTTTTGATGTGAGTTTATCTTCTTATTAGGTGAGCACGTACTGTTTTGATATGAGTTTATCTTTCCAAGAATTTCCTTTTTTTTTTTAGTACTAGCAGTGCTTTAGCACCTTCCAAAATATTAATATTATGACATGCTATTCAAAGTAATAATAAGTAAATACTATGAAAATACAAGGCAAACCAGATTTCTTGCTGGGCATGAAGGGAACCTCAATTTGTGCTGGCTGTTGTTGGTTGTTGAGTGATACACACATCACACTTACCGGCGTTAACACTAGCTAGCTAGGATCTCAACCAAAGATTGCTGGCTTCAAAATGTCCTAGCGCTTCCTCATTCAAGGATACAGGGAGAATGCTTCTCAAAGGAAAAAATAATAATAATTAACATACGATCCATAATCCCAGTATACATAATTAAAGAGTCTGCTTTTGGTTTTCTGATTTATTTCGAATACAGAATGTACTGAAATTATGTTGTCAAGAGAGGCTCAAAATGATGAAGAATAATAGAGCAGACGGAGCGCCGGGAATAATGGTGGGAGAGTGAGCATCAAGTATTAGACATGGTATGGTTGGTGGTTATTTTATGAATTTTGTTATTTTATGAATTTTCCATTGATCATTGCACTGGAAAATGTAGAAAATAAATAAAAATATATAAGAGACGATGTATTTTTGTATTGGAGAATTATATTTATTTTACTATTGAAAGAGAGGAATCGGGCTCAGAGTAGGAAAATTTCAAAAACAAAAGTAATTAACAGCTCAGTCAAGAACTTTGTGAAAAATTGGTATGGATGTCCAGCTGCTTTTGCTCATGAGAGAACTAAAGATTTAGCTTCTAAACTAAAATCCCTACCAAAACATAATTCTCTTGAAAAATACAATAGTTCGGCTCCTTCTACAAAACACAAGTTACTGCAACTGGAATAGTGGCCAAATTTTCCTTCCAGAAAGCGATAAACCCCTTGCATTCCAGTAATATACGAGATCCTTTCGGAACGAACTCACAATCTCATAATCAAGGTATTGAAAGCGCGAAGTGAAGCGTGAAGCGTCGCTTCATGGTTGATGTTTGAAGCGGATGTTTTCTTATAAATAAATTAGTCGTAACTAGTAATTATAAACTTATTAGGAAAAATTGTTGGATATATTTAATGTTTGTCGCTACGCAGAGTTATACGGTGATCGACCTGACGTGGGGGTCTGTGAATGAAGTTTGATCGCCCATAGCAGAAACTCAACCTATGTTTTCGAAAGGATAAACAAGGTTCAATGTGGTACCAACAAGTTATGGAGGTGATTATGGAGCACTAATACAAAACTTCCCATTTCTAATTAGTGTTGGTTTACTGCAAGAAAACAGGATGGATGAAAATCCTTAATAAGTCTAACTTTTATCACAAGGTGTCTCGCAAAAATACCTTCGAGACTTACCTATATGAGTATGGAAATCAGGTCGTTTCTTAAGAGAAGAAGACCGTTCTCTAAAGAAGACTCATGAATCCAAGATTTAAGCACCTGGCCATTAATGTGCGAGCTACAGAACACACTATTCTCAGAAATCAATATGTGTTGAAATTCCGGTTTTACCACTAGGGGTACTTGGTTCAAGACTAGTTTCACCATTGAACCTCGATAAGGCTTTGAATTTCTTACCCTAAGTGAAGGTTCAAATCCAAAAGATACCTATCATTTATGTATTGGTTTCAACGATGATTCTTATTTCCCAAACTAAGCGTGAACTACGTTGGCTTGATCCCACTCGGGTACGTAGGAAGCCACTTTAGTGATGCAGCCACTCTGATTTAATTTTTTTTTTTACTTTGTGTTTTTGTGTTTTTCTCATTTTTGAAAATAGGGGGAGAATGTTGGATGTTTTCAATGTTGGATTTTTTGACCGGTCAGGTCGTGGGGGTCTGTGAATGAAGTTTGATCGCCCATAGCAGAAACCCAACCTATGTTTTCGAAAGGATAAACAAGGTTCAATGTGATACCAACAAGTTATGGAGGTGATTATGGAGCACTAATACAAAACTTCTCATTTCTAATTAGTGTTGGTTTTCTGCAAGAAAACAGGATGGATGAAAATCTTTAATAAGTCTAACTTTTATCACAAGGTGTCTCGCAGAAATACCTTCGAGACTTACCTATATGAGTATGGAAATCAGGACGTTTCCTAAGAGAAGAAGACCGTTCTCTAAAGAAGACTCATGAATACAGGATTTAAGCACATGGCCATTAATGTGTGAGCTACAGAACACACTATTCTCATAAATCAATGTGTTGAAATTCCGGTTTTATCATTGGGGGTACTTGGTTCAAGACTAGTTTCACCACTGAACCTCGATAAGGCTTTGAATTTCTTACACTAAGTGAAGGTTCAAATCCAAAAGATACCTATCATTTATGTATTGGTTTCAACGATGCTTATTTCCCAAACTAGGCGTGAACTACGTTGGCTTGATCCCACTCGGGTACTTTGGTGATGCAGCCACTCTGATTTAATTTTTTTTTTTTTCTTTTACTTTGTGTTTTTCTCATTTTTTGAAAATAGGGGGAGAATGTTGGATATTTTCAAGGTGTGCCGCTACGCAGTTATACGGTGATCGACCTGACCGGTCAGGTCGTGGGGCTCTGTGAATGAAGCTTGATCGCCCATAGCAGAAACCCAACTAGAGCTGGAAAACAAGCCGAAACCCGCGGGTTAACCCGTGCCCGGTCCGTGAAAACCCGAACCCGGACTGGCTGGTTTCTACACAAGCCGGGTTCGGGTTGGAGAAATGGTGACCCGTCAAGAAACGGGTTAACCCGGCCCGTCCCGTAAAATCGCGGGTTAACCCGTTAACCCGTACTTCCATTTATGCCGTGTGTCTCCTCTCCTGGCCTGGGTATAAAAACATAAAAAACCCTAGCTTCTTATCTTCTCTGCTTTCGTCTTCTCTGTCCGTGTCTTCTCTGCTAAAAAAAACCCATCTTTATTAGGCTGTGACTTGTGTGAGTAAAAGCTAGGTCTTTATCTCACTCAGGGTTTGTTATCTCCTTCATTCTCCGTTCTTTCTCATATCAATTATTATCCTTTTTATTTCCTTATACTACAGGGTTGCAAATTTGATATTGTTGATGTTTATTTTTTATTTTTGCAGTGCAAGTGAGAGATTAGCAGCTGCTGCGGCTGTCAAGTTTGAATCAAGAGAAATCAGAGATTTCGATTTGTAAAAGCGTGATCTGAGATCTGATGATGAATTCATGATGGGTTATGTCGAATTTGTTTCTACAACAACAATTGGAGATGTTCACGGGAAGTGGTTTTGATGGTTGATATTTCTGATTTGGATTCAACAGAAAAAAACATCCTGGAACATTTTCCTGCTAAAACCATACTGATTAAGGTAACCTTATTTAAATGAGTTTTGAGTTTTGAAATTTGGGTGTTCTTTTCTGTTTGCCATAGATTTCATTGTATCTCTTTTACTATTATATCGATTTGTGTTGAAAATGATAAATAACTAAGATTGGGTTTCTTACACATTTCACCGAAGGTGCTTAGGCACAGAGGTATGGATTTTAATAAATTTTCTGATTCTATTTTGTTGTTTTTTCACAGTTCTTTTATTTTGTGTTTTTGTGGTGTAATTCAATACTACCTCTGTCTTTTTATTTTGCAGAGAGGAATCAGTTAGTATGGAGATGGTTGCTGGAGTGCACCGAGGAACCTATGTCAGTTTGAAGGTAAACAAGTTTATGAGAGCATAGTTCATGTTCTGGATGGCAACAAATTAACTATGAGAATACTGATGAGTTACAAATTGATGACTCTTCATGTAGTATTTTGATTCTATTTTTTGCTTTTTTCTTTTTTTGACTTAGTGAAACAGCAAGGCAGCATTTTTCAAGCTTAAAACAATTTTCTTAGAAAGGTGTGTAGGATTGATTATGCAGACTCAGTTTTGTCTATAGCTCCCTTCACGCTGACTTAAGCTTAACCAATTAGTTTAAAGATTAGCAAAAGAGGACTAAACTCAAATCATAGCTCACCCACTTAAATTGCCAAAGTAAGGTGTTGTCGGGTAATCAGGTAAATTCTGCTTCATTCGGTCATGTTTATTAGCCTACAGTTAACTAAATTATGCAGTCTATTCAAAAATGACAAGATAATTAATTAGTTGTTTTTTTCCAGTTATTAGTTGCCAAATCCTTATCACATCACTAGCTGAGTATTTTATTTGATAAAACTGAATGCATAGACTAATCCAGTCATGGATTGGATTAAAAATGGCGAAGTTCACTTCTGCTTGAGCTTGCAAGCTGAAGTCTACGCATCTGGAAATGTACACCTTAGAGTGAAAGCACTTTCGTTTTAAATTTAAAAGTCCTATAATGTGTCTGTGTTTTTCATTTAATAACCACGAGATGTGTTTGATGAATCTTGCCCAGGTTATTCACTCTATGTGGAATAATTTTGTAAGGCAGAACTTCCTCCGCGGAAGGACATGATAACTACTATCCTTTATGAATCAACATGAAATCATTGCCATGCATTTATCACTACAATATCTCATGTAAAATGTAGCTTAGGTTTCTTTTGATGGTGCGAAAGTTTAATGATGCGAGAAACAAAAGCTGAGAACAACTGGCATAATAATTTGTTATATGAATATGGACATCAGATGTACAAAACATTTCCCATGGTATAATTCTGATCTTTATTACACTTTTTTTTTTCGCAGGTCATGGTTTGAGAGGATAACAGAAGCCTGTGCATGAGCTTTCATTTAGATGAAAATTTTAGGGGTTCTTCTTCGAGAGCAGAAGATTTTATAATTTAAATGATACAAAGTTTTTGTGATTGCCATTATTTGTTTGTTCTTCGTTCTATCGGCATTGGATTGTAAATTTTGGCGTGTGACAGGCTGAAACTGTCACTGTGAGTATGTGAATGTTGAATCTGTTGATTGGATTGATTCATAAATCAGAGGAAACTCTGTCAAATCGGTTTCTGGCGAGTTGACTCACCATAAACGGGTTAACCCGTGAACCCGCAGGTTTAACCCGTTACGGGTGCGGGTTAAAGAAATGACCACCCGTGAAGAATATCAACCCGCGGGTTTTGACCCGTGTTAACCCGAACCCGTGTAACCCGTAACAAGCCAGCCCCGCCCGGCCTGTTTTCCAGCTCTAAACCCAACCTATGTTTTGGAAAGGATAAACAAGGTTCAATGTGGTACCAACAAGTTATGGAGGTGATTATGGAGCACTAATACAAAACTTCCCATTTCTAATTAGTGCTGGTTTTCTGCAAGAAAACAGGATGGATGAAAATCCTTAATAAGTCTAACTTTTATCACAAGGTGTCTCGCAGAAATACCTTCGAGACATACCTATATGAGTATGGAAATCAGGTCGTTTCCTAAGAGAAGAAGACCGTTCTCTAAAGAAGACTCATGAATCCAGGATTTAAGCACATGGTCATTAATGTGCGAGCTACAGAACACACTATTCTCATAAATCAATATGTGTTGAAATTCCGGTTTTATCATTAGGGGTACTTGGTTCAAGACTAGTTTCACCACTGAACCTCGATAAGGCTTTGAATTTCTTACACTAAGTGAAGGTTCAAATCCAAAAGATACCTATCATTTATGTATTGGTTTCAACGATGATGCTTATTTCCCAAACTAAGCGTGAACTACGTTGGCTTGATCCCACTCGGGTACTTTGGTGATGCAGCCACTCTGATTTAATTATTTTTTTTTTCTTTTACTTTGTGTTTTTCTCATTTTTTGAAAATAGGGGGAGAATGTTGGATATTTTCAAGGTTTGCCGCTACGCAGAGTTATACGGTGATCGACCTGACCGGTCAGGTCGTGGGGGTCTGTGGATGAAGTTTGATCGCCCATAGCAGAAATCCAACCTATGTTTTGGAAAGGATAAACAAGGTTTAATGTGGTACCAACAAGCCACCATTAATGGTTTTTGGAAGCGTCTATTGGTGATGAAACGACACTACCAACAGGCATGAATATCACTATAAGTAGCGAAGATGTTCTCCAATTCCAATACATCAAAAACAATCTGTTTTCTTCTTCTCTAAGAAGCATCATCAGAACCTTATACAGTGTGATTCTTGGTCGGGTCAAGGAAGTACAATCCTTGAATTCGATTACGGTGTTAGGGCTTCATTGAATCCTGAAGGCATAATTCGAGAGACCGTTTGTACTCGCCAAATTTATTGGGAAAGGTCTAATTATTGTCTAAAAGAATCGAAAGAGCCTTGAAGTCAGGGGTACACCATTTTCTGTTTTCATCCTCTTGTTTAACCCAAAATTTCCAACAAAAATAATATATATATAAAGTTTGTATAAGTCTGATTGTTATCAAAAACAAAGCGTGTGTACACCAGTTCAACCTTCTCCAGGCGAGTGGGAGGTGGGGTGTTTGATTCCCCCTTAAAACATTCATATTTTTCTTTTAAAAGCTTTAAAAATTTGGCAAAAATGAGTTGACTAAGTCAAAAAAGTGCACTTCACATAACCGCTTCGGAGAGAAATGCTGAAATTTGAAGTGAAGCGTACGCTCCGAAACGTGAAGCATACGCTTCATGAAAGATGCGTTTCACATGACCACTTCAGAACGAAATGTTGAATTTAGAAGTGAAACGTACGCTCCGAAGCGTGAAGCATACGCTTTTAAAAACCATTAGTCATAACTGTGGATTCAATGATTTTTTAGTGCGCGTCTTAATCTGCAAATTGGATTACCTATCCAGCGTCAACATCCACGATCATTCACGACGTTAACGTATCAACTTTTTCAATGTGCAATGCTTAAAAAGTTTGGTCTCTCTTGTTCGCCCAAAATTAGCCTTTTGGGTGGCCCTTATAATTTATTACTGTGATTGCCGACAAGTAGTCATTTTCTAAGAGAATAATATCACCTCCAAGAAGAGCATAGACATCAGTTTTTCACCGCAAAAAAGATTAATATGTGGCGAATATACCCTAATATACCCTTTCATTTTCTAAGAGAATAACCAAACTGATTCCTATTCCTACATTGAGTCAAGTTTTAGCCTAATATACCCTTTAACCTAACCACACTTATTAACCTAAAGCATCAAATTAAGTTAGCCCCGGGTATTATTACTGAAACGGTTATTATCACCAATAACCAAAAACACAGTTAAACCCTAAATCCAAAGTCATGACTTCTACCACTGATTTGGTAGAAAACCCCGAATCAATTGACACAAACGGTTTTTTTTTTTTTTTCTGTTTTTTGTTGTACGGTGGGACAGGGCAGTACCTTAACAGTCAACTCAAAGTCCAAAACATTTTCACCTCACCAGGCTCACCTTCTTCTTTTGATTTTTATTACCAACTTTTGGAATCATTTTTAGCTAGAAAGAACCATATGGTCGGCTAACCGTGGACCTGAACCATCACCACCACCCACCTGGTCCCATTCATTTCTTATTACACGTGCCAGTACCCGCTCCAGTGGGACCCAGACTTTAAGAATCCCCCACGGACCAACCAACACAGGAGCGCACCGCATGCAACGGTCGAATATAAGACCGTTGGGAAATTCAAAATAATAATAATATTCTCTCCCATTATCCAAAGTTAATGTCCTCCTCCACCCCCCACCATTACTGACTCCTCTCTGTATCCTGCAGTTGGAACTACCTCTTATCAATCAAACAACCATTTTATTATGTAGCTGTTTAGATTCCTAGACTGATTAGCATTTCTCTATAAAAAAAGAACCATTTCCTCCGTTTCATCTTCTTTCTCTTTCTCTCCACATCCCTCTCACTCTCTCACAGACTCTCTGTATGTAATTATCTCGGTGTTAGAAAGCAGCAGCAGCAGCAGAAGAAGAAAAAAAAATGGCAGTTATGAGGAAGAATAGTTCAAGCAACTGGGCATTTTCTCTAAAGGTATTACTTATATCTACTGGAGTTTTATCCATGGCGATCATTTTGAAGCTTTCTATACCAGTAGTATTGGAGATCATTATATCTGAAGCTCCTGTGTTGTGGAGTTCTATTCTATGTTGGTTAACTCCTCCGTATCTTTATGTGATTATTAATGGGATTATCATTACAATCGCTGCTTCTTCAAGATTTCATCAGAATAAGAATGATGGCAATACTCAAGAGTTCAAACCATTATTAGTACCTGTTAATAATACCATTATTAGTGCTCCGGCAGCTAATAATTTCGTTGGGTATGATGATACAATGATGATGATGATGAATATGAAGAATTCAATGGAAATTAGAACAGAATTCGAGGGTATGATTGGTTATGATCGGAATCATCAAGTCGTTGGGTTTCATGAGCAGCAGCACCATGGAGTTGCAGAAAAGAATCAAATTAGCAATGGTATGTTTGGGTTTGGGTATGATCATCATCATCACCATGAAGTTGCAGTGAAGAATACAAATCTAGTGGAGTTTGAAGATTCGAAACCAAAAGTGTATCATGTCTATGAGCAGAAACAGGAAGAACAAAAATTAACAATTCCAGAAAGAAAGATGAAGAACAGAGTGGTACTAAATGATGATTTTAGTCACGACGAGAAGGAAAATAGTTTCATGATTTCAAGATCTTCTTGGACACCACCAATCATTCGAACAGATTCAATGGAGAATATTCAAATTGACAACGAAAAGCCACCAGCTTCTTCAAGATTCAATCACAAGAAATCTGTCAAAGCAAGTCCCGAAGGTAAGCCATAAACTAATTCATTTCCTGTTTAATTATTTCTATAAATGAAATTATTGTGGTTCTAAATTGAATTATTGGTTTAATTTTCAGGTGGAAAGACATTAGGAGTGACGAAACCAAAGAGACATGAAACACTGGAGACGACATGGAAGACGATTACAGATGGACGATCAATGCCATTAACGCGACACTTGAAGAAATCGGACACCTGGGAAGCTCGTCACCATCAACAAGATCAATTAACACCAAAGTTGATGAAGAAATCGGAGACATTTACTGAAAGACACCATAATAATAATGAATCGTCCGATTCATCTTCAGGTAAGCTTCGCAAGAATACTCATAAGAAAGAACCATCATTGAGTCAAGATGATTTGAATCGGAGAGTTGAAGCTTTTATCAACAAGTTCAATGAAGAGATGAGATTACAGAGACAAGAGTCATTGAATCAGTACAATGAAATGGTGAGACAACGATGAATGATTTTCAGAAATTTTTACTCATTTTTTTGTGGAATATAAAGGAAATATGAAGAGAGAAGCAAGAGAATTTTAGTTTGTGCTTGCGGGTCTTAATTTGTTTTAATTCTTATTTCATTGTATTTTGTTTAATTTCAAGTTAATTTGTTGGATTAAATATTTAAACAATAGATATATAAAAACATAAATATATGATTAAAGATCTTACTTTTCCTCTTCTCCGCGGTCACCGGAGTTTAGTAGCGGACATCGGCGATCTTGTTTTTCACAGCATTACCATGAACTTCTGAAATCTCCAGGTCCTGTAACCAAAATACCGCTGCCGGATACCGGAAAACTATATGAATTCAGATAAATTATTTACAATCAAGAAATTGAAGGACACGACTGGTCATACTACAATATATCTCCAGATAGACTAAGACTACATCAAAATTTGGAGATACATTTTTTTTGTTATTGTAGTTCGGAACCAAAAAAAGATTGTACCCAACATTTCAAGTATCTGTAACCATCACCATGGACATTCACAACAGCATCTACTTCAACAATTATTCACAAGCAGCTTTTGTCAACCGATGAGCTCGGATGCTTTATAACCGACCTCCTTGAGTGCTTCATTCACAGAGATACGACCAACATCCTTCAAACCAGCAAGTGCTTTAATAAGACCATCTGCAAGACCCGACTTCTTTTCCAACAAGTTCCTTTGCTTCTCCAAGTCCATTTGCAGCTTCATCAAAGAAACTTGTTGCTTCTCCAAAGCAATTTCGCGCCTTTTCAAGGTATCTTCTTTCCCTTCAAGATGTTTACCGATTATTTCAATAAGGTAATCAAGTTTTCCAGCGGCTGAAGTATTACTTGCCTCATCAATCCTCTTTCGTTTCTTCTGCTCCTTCACCAGTTCTTCTTGTGAGGTGGTCAATGTGTCCTCTTCTTCAGATAGAGTTCGACCTGTATATGGAAGTGTTGCTTGTTCTGATTCTTCTGAAGTAGGAATGTGTACAGGAGCAACATCTGCCATTACAGAGGCGATTGCTCTCTCAAGACTAACAAAAGTCGACAGTTCGTTGCTGATTTTAGAAGGTTCAGCTGGGATCTTGGAAGCACGGAAACTCTTACATCTTTGCAGGGGAGAATCAAAACCAGCATCATGCAAATTGAAGTTCAAACTGTTGATATTGCTCTCCAACTCAGAAGTTACTGCGATCTGTCTTGCTCCTTCCAGCTCATCTGACATTAACCTGGAGTCCGAAGGAGCTAAAATAAGTCTTCTTCTGGCAAGGCTCATACCATTTCCATCCTTTGCTTCACTCTTACAGGAGATACTACCAGGTTCCCCATTTCCCGGAGTATCATGCATATTGAAATCAAAGATACTAATGTCTCTAATTGGACTCCCAGTAGTTCTTCTCTTAGCCAACTCACAAGTACCCTTTAACCTTGACGCAGAAAAATTAATCTCTTTGATAGTCTTCTCCGGAACCACTTCTCGAGACAGGTTAGAGTCATTGAGTGACAGAAACTTATCCACCATATCATTGCTTTCAGACCATTTTCCAGAGTCATCATGTGAATCAGCAGAATAGCTTAACCCGGCAGGTTCATGTATGGAAGCACGCGGCAAAGAATCTTTCACTCCATCGACAATGTCATTATTGTTGAAGCACACTAAATCGTTCGAAATTGAAGTATCCCCATAAGAAAGCATCTTGACTACTGAAAGAGCTCTGGCATATCTACCTTCTTTCATATTCTGTTTTTCATCGCAGGCACTAATGACTGAAATTGGTTCTCTAAAGGTATCAGTCATCTCATTATCGTCGTCATAGAAGATGTTCTCTGCCTCAATGCAAGTAGCAGCCTCAGAAGACCCTAGTAATGCTACAGCTTCAGACATACAGCTCTTCAATAAAGATCCTGAATAACCGAGAAGAAAGTCAAAATTAATTTTACCAGAAACCTCCTTGTTTGAAAGGAAAAAAGATGCGAAAATTAAAGTACATTTGGTGTAATACCATCCCTACAAAGGAACTCTGCCAGGAGTTAAGCATGCTCTTTAATTTGGGGCATAAAAGTTATGTGAAATAAATAACACAAACTAGCTAATGAAAAATGATCCATTCCAGCACTACCTAATAGCAAGTAACAAAAAGATTTTACGTTTCTGATTCTGAATTACCAAGAAAACTCCAAAAGATGCATATATGGTTTCATGCTTGTAGTGACCACCAACACTAATGGAATATAAGAAACCAATACGAACAATTTGCAAGTGCAAAACTAGCCCAGAGCCTAAATATAGAAGCTTAAAATACATCTATAAAATTGTCTGCACAAACCTGAAGTGAAATTCTCAGCTGGTGTATCGGTATCCAAAACAACATCGTCCATCATACTTGGTTCACAGGGTGAATAGAGTCGCCTCTTTTTAAAGCAGCTCGTTGGAGTATCATCCTTCAGTACCAGCGTCATACCCTTTATCTCTCCATCACTCTCATCAAAACCTTGTCTCTTCAAATCATCCACTAACTGTGTAAAACTCTCACCACTATCTGACTTCTCTAATTCCTCAGTTCCACAATCAAGATTCACTACTTCTGATTCAACTGCATCATCTTCAGAATCATCTTCCAGTACCACCGTCGTACCAGTTCCCTCTCCATCACTATCTATCATGAAATCATCTGCAAGGAGGGAAAACCCCAAACCTGTACCTTTCTCAGACGCAGCTTGACATCCAATAAAGGATGTTGGTTTTTCTAGTTGTTCTGAAGAAGGAGATGCGGATGTACCTTCCTTGGAGACATCTTGACAACAAGGGTCATGACTGACGTATGGTGTTCGTTTTTCTGATTCTTCTGAAGCACGAGTAGCTGCATGTACAGCACATGTGCCAACATCTTCATTTGATGCCCTTAAGAATTTGTTAACTGTACCACTTGAGGAAGCCTCGAGCCTCTTTCGTTTCTTTTTCAATCCTAATTCTTGTGAATTAGAGGTATCTGTTCTATCTTCCTCGACCACATCTTCACAAGAATGGGATCCACCAATATGCAGTATAGTTAATTGGTCTGACGTCTCTGCAGCAGAAGCGGTATTTACATGAGCACCTAACATCTTCCTTCGTGTGTAGAACTCGTGTGGCTTATCATCCAACAAGAAACTCTCAGCAATGCATGGCTCACAGTTTTTCCAATTTCGGTCAGACTCATCTTGTAGTGTCCTCGTCTGTGAACATACACATGGTAAACAGTAAACACTAATAACCCGTGACAACATAATGCGATATGGATAAAGAAAGTAATGAGTTTTTTCTTTCAGTGAGGGAAACTATACCACATCGAGAGGACGAGCAGCCACTAATAAACCAGGAACACTTTTTGCGCCAACTCTGACAAGACAAACTTTCGTAAGGTGTACTTCGCACTATATTTAACCAAAGAAAAAAGAGCGTATAATGACCAGTTATGGGCCAGCATCATAATGTCAGAACACAGTTCCTGATAGATTCTACGTCATCAGATCTTACAAAAATCGAAATGCACATTACATTGACCACATCAGGTTACAAATTAACCTAAACTGAAACACGAGTTCATGTTCTACATTTCCTCAGATCTTAATTTCTATTTTCCAATTTTCTCTACGAAATTCTTGGGAGAACTTTAAATCAAAAGTAAAATTAGAATCCTCACATCCATCAGTCCATCTATGTTTGTTTTTTGTGGGGTTCTGTGATATGATGAAGTACTTTAGTACAATCATTTCTACTGAAAAGACCCATATTTTCCCAAGTTCAGCAATTACAGAGCGATTGTCAAAAATGCAAAAGAAAGGGGATGAGAATGAGAAGCATACTCTACTACTAGCTCTTGCTCTGCAACTTGACTCCATTCAAGTCGTTCTGCTTGAATTACTGTAGCAGCAAGAGTATCTACATGAGTACATGTACCGGCCGACTGTTGCCCATCTGCATTTGATTCTCTCAGTAATTCTGTTAAAATTAGTTGTTTCTACATCATTTCCATGTCTAAGAGCAAGGATAGAGGTGTATAAATCTGAGTTAGATGAGATTTATTATATTTGTCGAAAGAAGGGAAAATTACGCACCATTTGATACTTCTGCTGTTGGGTTCATAGATACAGATGACGTCCTTAAGAATTTCTGGCACAATCTGGTGTCCTGAAAATCTAGGAAAGTGTACGGTAGAAACTCTAATCTCTCAGAATTTGTCATCCTAGAGAAACCAAAGGAAGTAGTCCATGTCTGTAGCACTTGAGGTATAGCAGGTAAAATCACTCTCTCCACTTCTAATTGTCCGAGCTTCTGTAAAAACAAATGTGAACGACTAAGTGAGTCGTCCTTTTATGGATCTCAAACAAAAAGAATTCCAGGACCAGAATATGCAGCAGAGAGATAGAATATAGAGTAATAGATGATGGTGACACAGTAAATAAAAACCACAGTTCAAACGACATGAACTGGACATTCCAACAGTAATTACTACCCCTATGGTCAATAAGGGCCCCTGAATCAAGTGAAGCTACAGTGAACATTGTTTTTGCGTACGCTTTTGACTTAATCTGGTAATACATGTGTCTCACATAAATATGTAAGAGGGGTTCGAGTGAAAGCCTTTCTATCAAGGTAACAAAAAAAGAAGAAGAGAGCTAATAAATTACCTCTTCAAGAATATTAAATAGAGTTCGGCACATCCCTTGCATACGATGTTGGACACGCGTACAAACAAGCGGTACTTCTGCAAACTTTTCATCATGTATCCTGGAATATTTGTGAACTTAACAAATTAGATGGTGGATGATTATACCAGTTAATTCACTAGTTAATACGGTATAGAATAGCGAACCTGACAGCTGCAACAGAGATGAGCTCATCTTCTCGCTCCAAAATTACGGTGTAAAATCCCCAAAAGTTCAATCGGTTCAGGTCTGACCTGGATATTGTCATGTACCAGAGCAAACGATGTAATTACAACATAAAATTTTTAGCATGAAAATAGCTAATCATTAATGGAGAAAAACAAGGATGCAATCCATCCTCCAAAGTAGCCTCCAGGCCTTAACTCCCTCTGACTACAGAAGAACTTTCATAAGGTTTGTATATGTGGGGTCATGTGGGCTCATGTCAACCTTCTACCCACTTCCTGAATCTGCTCTTTCTATCAATCTACTAATTACGAGTCTGAATACTAAACAATGAGGATGCCTTACGTTTTGTTGAAAATAACATCTTCAATAAGATCTCTCCTCGTATCTTTAATGGGCTCAAAACACTCATGCATTATCGCGAGTGCTACATTAAGCTTGCTCTGACACTCCATCGCAAGCTTAATTTCAGATGGAACAAAAGGTTGACGAGCATCATTTTTGGATTTTAATATAGTCCATGACAAATTATCCTTGCCAACTGGAACGGATTCTCCCAAAAGTTTGTGGAGACCTGCATAAATCTGTGTAACAAAAATTTAAAAAGAGCAAGTGAAATACTATTGTAAAAATTGTTTAAATCATACTATCGAAACTAAAGTCTCAATAATACAGAGCATTATGAATATAATTTGTGGCAAGGCCAAATGAATATCTTGTGGAATGTGGACCCTTGTCATAAAAAATGTTGACCCAAGTGTTCAGAGGCAATCACTTCCAGAAACAAACTAATAATTCGACTTCGACAAAAAGGTGCTTTATCTAATTCAAGCCCTATAAACAAACATCTTTTTTCTGTTTAATATAACTTCAGGACATTGATTAAAGTGACAATGTTGGCCAGCCTGAAACAAAACAAACAGTGAACATGACTTTCACGAGAAATGCAGGGGAGTGTATACCTTTTCACATCTTATACTGCAAAACCAATTACTGTTCTGGTTGTTACGGTCCTGCATACTCAATCCTCTTTCTCCAACGCACTCCACGTGATCTACATAAGATGTGAAGGTAGGTAGGTGCAATACTAAACACTTCAATAGGCAAAATAATACGCATGCTTTTGGCTAATAAAAGTATGTAACCTACATTCATGATTGCACTGATCACAGCGCATAACTTTCTTTTCAGTGGGATGTTCTTCAGAATCACAGTCAAGCTTGCTCTGCTGGCCGCATATTCTACATCGACAAAATGGGCAGAACCAATTTCCAACCGGCACATCCTAAACAGCATAAACAGTTGTTGTTAAACTGAATCTAAGAATTTGAGATACTAGTAATAACTAAAATTACACTGAACGTAATTTGAAGTAAATATTCAAATGATAAAACGTACCTCTAAACCAAGGCAATTCAAGTGAAATGAGGATGGGCATTGATCGCACAACAACAATGTACCGCCATGGTGACAAATTGAGCATATTTCATCGTTCCCTTTGTGCACCAGATCCTTTTTTTGAGCATAGATATTTGAGCACTTCTCCTGGAGCTGCTTCTGGCAGTCTAACAACGATCTTCCATCTTCCAAGTAAATCCTGGCTGATGGAGGGGTGTAACTGCTACCAACATGAAGTCCAAACTTATACAGACCAAAAACATTCTGGCAGCAACTGCACTTAATTCCATTGGGGTTTATCTTTCCTTGTCCAATTGCAGAGTCATCTCTTACACTCAGGTAACATACTTTTTCCCTTGGCAAAACCACATCATTCTCAATCAACCAATTGACAATAGTTCGAGGGCTGCAATGTCCGGACCTCGGTGCCACAACCTGTCGTGCCCTTTTGCTTGAACGTGGAAGGTGGTTTGAATTGCACTCATTGCCAAATTGAGTTCTAGACACCTTTGTTCTCATCGAATTTTCTTCACTAAGAGGGGAATAACCGTTTGTTGTTTTCTTCAGTTGCTCATCCCTGGATATCTTTTCCAGTATAATGCCAACTTCTGGATTCACTTTTGGCTGTTGTAACGAGCCAGATGGCTTGGTATAACATATCCTCAAAACCTCAGGGTGCATAATAGTAGTAAGGAACTTATCATGACTGAATGGACTCATAAACTCAGCTACCTCTTTAACATATCCTTCGCAAGCAGCCACAAGAGATTTATATGACACAGAACTACTTGGACTAGTATAACGAAAATCTCTCCGGTTATCCTTCAGAAAACGCAGAGAGAAAGTCCAACCTTCAGCTGAGAGGTGCTTCTTTACTTTTTCACGCAAGTGATTTACATTTTTACCATTTCTCAAGCGCCTTTCATTACACTGATATCCATTCATATAATCTCTCACAGCTTGAGGGCAATATTCAGGTTCAACATGTACATTCAACTTGCGACGAGTATGAGGTGTTTTATCACTTCCAAAATTGTCTGAATAAAGTGGCTCTGGTTCCAGACAAAGAACAGGAGTAGAAGCACCGACTTTATCCTCTCGGCAGATCATGGACAAAGGAACCTGCCGACGACTGGGGAATTCTATAGCCTGCAGGCATGCGCAACGAAGCGAATACAAGGGTGTCCCCCCCTTTGGTGATATATAACGTAAATCAGCCCTTTTACCATTTGGTCTCATTCTATACTCGATAGTCCAACCCATATAAGAAAGATGCATCCTAGCCTTTAATCGTAAATCACAAGCACGAGAATCATTGTTTTTTACTTTCACTAAATCTCGATTTAAATACTCTTCTAATGCTTCAGGGAAGTATTTAGCTTCAGGAAGTACATCTGTGCCAACAGGTAACCACATCAGTTTTTCTGTTGATCCCGAATCTGCAGGTGTCAGTATTTTTTTCTGACTTGACCCGATACTTGTAAGACGTTTAAGCCTAGGCTCACCATAAATTTGGTCATCATCATCAACACTCAAGGAACCATTTACAGTACATTCAACAACAGTTCCAACACCTTGCGCCTCATCTTCTTCATTTGCCGTATGACAAGTGGGAAGACAACCTTCATCCGAATATACAACAACTTCCATTCCTTCCTGAGCACCATCATCTATTTCACGAACCAAACTAGAACTAGTAACATCTTTTGTTAATAGCTTCAAGTCGTCAGAACGGGAAACCGACAAATCCTGAATCTGCATGGTAACAGCTTCTTCATTATCACAAGAACACCAACGGTTTTTCCCGCATTCCTCGTCGTCATTAACTGAATAATTACCAGTTTTCTCTGATATAAGTTTATAAATAAGCTCAGAAGATATATCCAAATTCTGAGAAACAGTCTCAACAACCAAATCAACCCACACTGACGTTACATTACAAGTCCACTCTTTGATATTATTCTTGAAGCCTTCCTTCTGCTTTAGGTCATGCCAGATTTGTGCAGCTTTAACCACAGCAATTGGATAATCCTCAATCAATTCAAGGAACTTCCATTTCCCTCTTACTATCCAGCATTCCTCGGCTTCATCCCAATCCTGAGTTACTCTTAAGTCGTCAGTTTTTATCATCTTTTGATCTGGAAAATCAGGAAAGAATACTAATCTTTCTGATAATTCATCTTCGAAACTGAAAATTACACCTTCCCACCATGCATTATCAATGAATGCATCAACACAGAGTCCAAAATTTAGACCGCCGCCGTTCACATTTTCACAAGGAGGAGGAATTGGCCTAATTATACCACGATAATTAAAATCTTTTGGTAGCAAGACTCCTTCAAGTAACGGAGAAACATGAACCATTTCTTTGAGATTTTCTGAACCCTCGTCATCCAAGTAAAGATGATCATACTGGACAACACGGCAGAAATACCTACATGCAACGACTGTACCACAATGCCACGAACCAGCCAACCCTTGTTCAAGACTTCTAACCTGCAAAAAAGCAAAACCTCCAGTTCATCAATTTGATGTAACTTAATTACCAGAAAGTGGGTTCGAAGGCACAAGATGTTCGAGCCGCAAAATTGATGAAAATCTCCAGTTCATCTATTTAGCGGCTCGAACATCTTATGCCCTCCAACTTACTTTCAAGTAAGCTACATCAATAACTAAGAATAAGCATACCGACATAACTAAAGATCAAGCATGCTTCAAATCTGTGCAATACAGTAATAGTTTCCTTAAGTGAATGACAACCATACAGAGTATACCAACAAGCACAAACTCAAAGGTCCATAAGCAAAATAAGCCGTGAACTAACATCATAATGCAGTAGCATAAAAGACAAAACTATATTATAACTCCAGCTAGAATCTATTTCACACCACATGCTAAACATTAAAATTGGACTGTTCTCTCATATAAAATCTCAAAATCTCATAACGTGCCGGAGAACTGGAATTAACTTGCAAACTCTCACACCCTCAGACGCAATCATACCACTGGACTAAATGACAAATTCTCATATCATGCATGTCTGAAGTATTGCGAGAATCGAACTCGTAATCTCTCATACGGAATTTCGAGAATCGAACCGAAACTAACCGTATACTATCGAACCCTGAGACACAATCATACCACAAGACTAAATGATAAAATCTAATATCATGCATGCCTGAAGAATTGCCAGAATCGAACTCGTAATCTCTCTCAGACACTATCACACCACCGGACCAAATCGAATTTACCCACACACTAGTGAAGAAATCCATCAATTTAGTGGTTAATAGAGTAATTAATCAATCAAAATTGGAATCAACAATTTTGTACTAAGTACAGTACCAGTAAATTGCATCATCAAAAACATAATTACCACAATTTCAGTGGTGGTGGTGGTGGTGGTGGTGTACATTACTACCAACACCTTCCTTACAACCACCATCACCACCACCCCCAACAACAACAACAGAAACAAATTTGAATAATCAGTACCAAACCCATGCACTAGATGGTAATGGCGGTGGTGTTTCTGCAAATTCCGATGGTATTGGTAATGCTGAAAATCAACCCCACCACCAGCATTATCCTCACCACCACCACCACCACCGCAAACATAGTGATCAAACATCAAACAAAATTGAAATTAATCAAAAAATTTAAGTAAGAAATCGATCACCTCAACTCTAGATCCGATTAAAAGCTTTCTTCTAGCTTTTTCCGTTTGATTTTCTTCTTCTACTAGTCTCTTACGTTTCTTCTTTGTTATCGCCATTAAAAATTGAGGGTGCACAGGATAAGCAGAGAGTGTGTGTAGGTTAAGCAGTAGCGGAAGAAAAATGCGCAAATTAGAGAAAGAAGATGCAGAGAAATGGGAATTGTGTGTGACTCTTCTAGATAAAAACTCTTCTTCTCCAAGTAAGATGGGGGCATTTGCCCCAGACTGAACACGTGTTATAGAGTGTGATGGCACTTGGAAGCACACTTGTGCATTTAGTGGGTAAATGCAAATATCCATTCAATTTGTTGAGGAGCCTAATGGAGATCTAGTGAGACGTGGACAGTCCATCATCTATGGATTCCCTATCCGCTTCGGTTCCCTTGGATGGTTCTTCAGAGACTCGCTGGTAGGCTAACACAACAACTTATTCTATTAGAGTCTAGTTTATTGTTAAGCTTCCAACTAATTTCTAATAAAAAAATAATCGAAGAATCAAGAAACTAGAAGAAAAACATAAAAAAAAGTCTGTACAATAAGAAGGAATCTGGCAAGAGAAACAAAAAAAAAAAGTGAAAAGATCAGATATAAATACGAATGAGCCGATTAAATCAGAGAACTGACGGTTTTCTCGGAATATAATCCACTTATCTGGTTGTAGATATTTACTTATAGTTGTCATAAATGACAATGTTGTTTTATTATTGCCTGCATTTTAATTACAGAGTTTACATTAGAATCCGCATACGTTTAGTCCCGGCCTTTGTAACTTTGTTGCTCAATACATCCATGCATGTAGCATTTCAGCTCTTCCGTGTATCCATAAAACAAGGAAATACGTATCTTAGACCGACTTTGGTCTTTATCTCAGGGATACTGGTTTCACTAGTCTTGCTAAACAAATAAAGGAGAATAATTCAGTTCCCCGTGTCTGCTTTATCGCACTGTTTCAAAGAAAACATGGAATACAGCTCTCACTTTGGATGGTGGTATCATGCACGATCATAGGATCACATTATAAGCTAACGTGTTTTCACCCGTTATAACGGGTGTAACTTCAAATTCTAATTAGAATTTGAAGTTACACAATTTTTCTCATACGGAAAACACTGTAAAATTTTTAGCAGTTGCAAAAGAAACTCCTTATCAACCACATTTGTATTTTTTTTTCTTCCTTTTTGCCTACTCTATATCCTTATTTTCTATCAAATAAAGAAATGCGTATCTTAGAGACTGATTTTGGTACTTATCTCAGGCCTGCTGGTTTCACCTTCTGGCTCCACTAGTCTTGCTAAACAAATAAAGAGAATAACTCGGTTCCCCGGGTTTGCTTTACTGCACGTGTTTCAAAGACAATCTAGAATACATTTATGACTTTAGCTGGTGGTATCCCGCCGGCATCTTAGGATCACATTATCAGATAGGATATTTTCACCCGTTCGATTTGAAGTTACAAATTTTTTTCATACGGAAACAACTGTAAACAACTCTTTAAATCTTTGTAAAAGAAACTATTTATATGGAAAGAACTGTAAAAGAAACTCTTTATATATTTGTATATATATTTTTTCTTTTTTCTTGGCCTACTCTTTATCCTTATTTTCTATCAAATAAAAAGGTAAAGTAAATCATTTCATTTTGTCTCTACAACAACTTGATCGAAACCAAGCAAAAAAAAAAAAAAAAAGAACATTCCAAAATGGAGTTTGGGTTTTTTTCTTTTAGATTTTTCTGGTTTTTCATTTGAAGGGGTTACAGAACAAAACAATCGAGAGACAAAATGGAATTACAAGATTCAAAAACAGAAAAGAGAAATGTGTAAGAAGATGAGTAACATAACAAAACAAATTCATCCAAAAATGAGTTCTCGTTACAAACCAAACTCATCCAAAAACGAAAAAACGAATAATCAAATCTCTAATCAAAGTTTTTTTTATCTTAATGTCAGTTTTATACAGTAGAACCTCCATATAAGAATACTCTGCAAGAAATAAACTTTATATATGAATTAATTAAAACTTTTGGTCCCAACTTGGCTTAATCTTTGTAAAAATCACCTTTATATAAGAGTAACCTCTCCATAAGAATATTTTCTAAAGTCTCGAGGAAATTCTTATATAAATGCCCTATTGTACACAATCTCCCTGCCTCTCTTGTTCTTCTCATTTTTCTTTTCAATTTCCAATCATTCGTTCAATCTAATTCCTCATAGAGATTGAACTGGGTCTTAATTGTGATTGGTAAATGGAAAATTATGCAAATATTATATTAAAGAGAAAAAACTGTGGTTTGATTTTAAAAATGATGAAAGTCCAGTAACACGAATAGCCTAAATTTTTATATCCTCAATTGAGATTCAGAAGACATCCCCATCTTCTCCGTCTTCCTCACTGTCAACCGCAATGTTTTCTTGAAAAAGTAAAGTTCTGAAAATATGCCATATGCTCAGAATCATAGAAAACTAGTTCAAATAGACGAGTAAACTATTATCTTGGGGGAAATTGACGAGTGTCAAATAATTAAAACATACAATTATACCCCCACTACAAAAATGATTTTTCTAAAATTGTTTTTTCTTCCAAAAATCAGTTTCACTTGTAAACATGAAGTAAACCTCGATCTTTCTTATCTTCTACCATCTTCACCACCAAAAAAGACTAAGCACTGATATTAAAATCAACATTTTCTTCCTCCACTGTTATCTACACCACCAATATCATCTCCACCACTACAAACACAAGCATCACCATCGGCAACATGTATGTAAGCAAACAACATCATCTTCGTCAACCACCATCATTAACACCACCGTCGACTTTATCATCTTTCTCCATCACTTTTATTGACATTATTACCGTCAACAATAGATTTTCTAAGCTCTACGAATAGAATCAGTGTTTTGCATCAAATGAATTTCACAAGATGGATTAATGAAGAAAATACACAAAATTTGTAAGTTTCCAAACCCTAATTGTCTTTAAATTATATTTGATTTGAAATTGGTTTTATCATAGTTGAGAATTTGATGCGCATGTACACATAGATTTTGGATTTGTTTATAAATGTGAAACGTGAGTGTGATGCTTTAGTTTTCTTTTTGATGTATTTGTACACATACTAGCTTGCATTAAGTGTGAAATTGTTTAGATATTAGTTTAGATACTGATGCAATTGACCACATCCTTGTTTACGTTTTTTTGAATTTTTTTCATCTTAATGTAAAACTTTGATGCATTTTTTGGTTTCATCATGAGTTGCCACTAGAAGAAACTTGTTTTATCATGAGTTTCCACTGAATGAAACTGGTTTCATCATGTGTTTTCCATTGGATCAAACCTATGTACATCCTATTATTAGCTACATACTCTCATGAAAGATGTTGCCTTAAAAATTTTGATCTTATGTGACTAATTGAATCTTAAGCATCAGTTCAATTCCGAATTTTTTTTAGTCCCGTTATGAAAACAAGTTAGTTTTTAATTTTTTACTTTGAAGCTAGTGTATAGTCTAATGGATTCTGGATCATCATATGTTACCCATAGATAAAACTGGTTTCTTCCGTTGTTGTTATTAGATGAAACTGGTTATATCTTACTGGATTTTTCTGGATCATCACATGTTACCACTGGTGGCCTAGATAGTTTTATCACGAAGTTTTGTTATTGTACTTTTGTTAATATATAAATACAAATTAAACCAAGACTTGGTTTTGCAGTCCTGACTCTGGATATTTCTTTACTATATGAAATGGTGATGACTAATGGTTACGCCTTCGAAAACAAAGATGACCACAAGACAAGTAGACCTTGTATACTACATACTCAATGATAAAAGTAGTAGTTGGAAGTTGAACGAAAACTAACATGTCGTCTCATTAGGTTGTTTCGCATTAAGCGGTTGCTGCAAAAAATCTATTGATATAGTTTAAGTTGTTAATTTGTTTGTAAAACTATATCTTTCCAGACATTTATGACCTAAGTTTATCGACGAATGTATATATTTTAGATGTTGGTCAATAAATATGAAAAATATCTACTTAAGTTATCTTACGCTCTAATTTGTTAATAATTTCATATAATCTTGTCAGAATATGAAGGATGAAACCAGATACACCCCAAAGAAAAAAATAATTTTTTGTCACGATATGCATGATGAAACTTGTTTTTGTTAGAGTGTGATGGATGAATTCAGTTTCATCATGGACACAATCTGTGTTTTGTCAGAATACGGTGGATGAAACCAAATCTAAAATATGGTGTACTTGCACTCATTCAAAGTTGAGCCATAATAGTGAAGAGCATCTACAAACTATTTTACTTAATAACTACATTTCACTCCCAACATCATCATCTAACAAGGAAGACAGTTAACCTTGTTAAGAATCTGGATTCATTCTTACCAGGTTAAGAATCCTATTATTCGTTTCTAGATCTGGTTCAGATAAATAGCTAACTTGTTTCGCATTATCTGTTGAACCTTATGTGATTTCCGTTTCAAAAAGCAAGGGAAAATTAAGGGAAACAATGTAAGCTAAGAGGGAGATCTCTACAATAAGCACAAGAACAGGTGGGCCTGAATTTACACCTTGACTCAAAAATTATGGGATACATCTTGGGAGGTTGCTTTTTGAATTCTAAAACTCGAAAAGGTAGTTTGGGTAATTGCCTGTTTGGATACCAAATGTAGAATGCTTCTGCTTCTCCGAAAGCACAAGTCGACCGGAAGTAAAATGTTTTAGTTCACAAAAAGTTAATTTTTTTTGCTTTCAGAAGTCATTCTGAAGTTGTGTATCCAAACTAACTTTTGACTTTTATGCTTCCAAAAGTCAAAAGAAACTTCTAGAATGATTCCAAACTAGTTATAAACAATTTCTAAATAATTTTTAAAAACAAAAATGTTAATATTTTGTGCGGCAAAAGAAAGAATTCTTCTGACTTCTGGGCTTGATTTCTGCTTCTAAAGAAGCATTTCTACTTCTTGGTATCCAGACATGATCTCGGGTCTTTGAAACATATAACTTTATATCACTTATCTTCATGTTGCTTTAATTCCTTTGATGAATGAGATTTAATTAAGCGAAATATTTTTTTTGATTAAATGAGTATCTATTCAAAGTTATAAGTCTTATAGCATGTATGGATACTACTTTAGCACGTTTGGATACACATCCAGAAGTTTCTTTTTGACTTCTGGAGGCAAAAAAGTCAAAAGTTAGCTTGGCTAAACAATTTCATAATGATTTCCAGAAGCAGAAAAGTTTACTTTTTCTGAAGTAAAATGTTTCTGCATTTGATTTCTGCTTCTCACTTCTACTTCTGGAGATGCAAATTCTATATTTCTAGAAGTAAAAAAGCGGAATTCATTTAGGAACAATTTCAAAATAACTTCAAGTAGAAGTAAAATATTAACATTTTTGTGAAGCAAGTTGTTTCTCTTCTTACTTGTAGAAACACTTCTATTTCTCGGGTTGATTTATGGTTTCGGAGTAACAAAAGCGTTTTTCCTTTTGCAGCAGCAAAGAACCTCTATTTTTGGGATTGATTTGTGATTCTGGAGCAAGAAATATGAATTTTCTCACAAGCTCCCATCAAAACTATCTTCTGATTACGTGTCACCGAACCGCACTAATTAGCACAGCCACAGCGTACAATTAATTCATAATAATTGATACACATGAGTCCTAAGTAATTGACGCATCAAAATCTCTCTGAAAGTCTTAAACAGTGTTTCAAAAGAAAAAAAAAAAAAAACAGCTTCTCTACTCTTCCGTCATGGAAGAGTAATTTCTCTAGGCTAACCTTTGGGTGATTAATGGGTCATGAGCTATGAGGGAAGGATTTGAAGGTTTCTAATTGAAAAAGTGGTGATGAATTTTTAGATCGTAGGTCTTTCATCTTTTTCATTTTTTGCTCATTTTTATTCTTCCCTTCAATCCCGGTATGAGTACAAGCTGTGGTTTCCATTTGACACAGGTATTTCATGGGATTGTTTCCTCTTATTTTCTTGATTTTGTTTGAATCTCTCTTCCCCTTCTCTAGGTTGATGGGGTATCGTTGTATTAGGTACAAAATCAACAGGGGATCTGAGTTTCCTTCTTTCATGTCTCTTTTTTATTCATTTTTGACTTGCCCTGCTTAGTCGCTTAGAGCAACTGCAGTGGTGCGATCAAAACCAAAGATCAAAGATCAAAAAAAAGACCAAAATTTGGGTTTAGTCCGTGTTGTGACGCAACGGTACATGATTAAAATTTCATTAGGCGGACTTTAAAAGTCCGCCCCATTTTTTTTTTTGTAAAATTTCATCAGGCGGACTTTAAAAGTCCGCCCCATTTTTTGTAAATTTCATCAGGCGGACTTTAAAAGTCCGTCCCATTAAAATTTCATCAGGCGGACTTTAAAAGTCCGCCCCATTCTTTGTAACTTTCATCAGGCGGACTTTAAAAGTCCGCCTCATTCTTTTTTTTTTATTATTTAATTAAAATTTCATCGGGCGTAATTTAAATCTCCGCCCGTTAACAAGCGTACTTTAAATTTACGCCCAGCAACAAGCGTACTTTAAATTTACGCCCGACTATATTAGAATTTGGAATTTGGTCGCGACCATATTTGGTCTGGAATTTGATCTTTGGTTGGGATTTGATCTTTACTCCGTCCCACTGTGTTACGATCTCATCCCAAATTTTTGGTTATACTCGCCCACTGTGGATGCTCTTAGTGATCATTAGCTTTTGCTCCCCCTTAAAGGTTGTTGTCGGCATGGTACAATTGCATAAAAACAACGGGGTTTGCAAAATGTTTAATTCTACCTTTGAACTGATATCATTAAGCTTGCCTTTACTTTTTCTATTATGTGTGTCCCTGAATTTGATCGGTTTTTGCATCCTATTAATGATAGGATATGTGGAATTTAATCTTGCTTTCCATTTTCTCTTTACTGAAATCCCAATGATGATTGGGTCTGGATTTTTTTCTTTGTTGCCTATTTGAAGTTTGGTAAAAGTCCCGAACCGTTGCTTTTGTGTTATTGAGCTCTCCTGCATCCTCTCTAGAATTTTAATTTCTAAAAGCTTATTATTGGTAGCAACATTTAGGTCATAATTTCCGTTTCCTCTAAAATCCTTTTCTAAAGATTAACTCTCTGTCTTAAAACGGTTTAAATTTAGCTTGGTCCAAAAATAAAAAAATAAAAAAATTTGGTATAGTGAAGACTAAGGTCTCTTATGTTCTGTTCTCTCCATGTTCCGGGAGCGGTTAGTATTCTAAAATTAAGTAGCTCTTAGCTATTTGTCCCTATTCAGGTGTATGTGCACCTGTCCGTGTTAAAATTCATGACCTTTCTGTTTGATATGTTTTATGAATCAAGTGTATGTGCACTTTGATTTAAAGGTATCAACTTTAAACTTCAAGTTTCAAATTAAAATTTCTGTTTTCATAGTTCATAAATGGGATGGGCCTTATATTTCAAAGGAGGCAGAGTTTGTTTCTGTAAAGAACTTCTCTTAAATCCGTTACTGGTGAAAAATATAGAGTTAATGTGGTATCTTTTTATTAAAATCTTTTTTATAAAGGTCTTTGGTCTACTAAGAGCAACTGCAGTGGACGACTAAACCCAAATTTTTAGTCGAGTGGGCTGGCGTAGTGGGACGGATCATCGATCAAAATTTGATCAAAGAGTAAAATCCAGACCAAATTTGGTCGGCGATCAAGACCAAACCCAAATATAGTCGGGCGTTTATATAATGTCCGCCTACATTACGGGCGTTGATATAATCTCGGCCTTTCATCGCGCGTTGGTATACATAACGCCTCTCTTTAGGCGTTCATATAATGTACGCCCCACTCCCAAAAGTTTTCCAAATCTTTCTTTGGGGCGTTATCTTTATCAACGCCCCACTTTTTTTTTTTTTTTTTTTTTTTTTTTTTCCCCCCCC
>NC_039367.1:155791601-155807807 GCF_003573695.1 Papaver somniferum
TTTTTTTTTTTTTTTTGTTAATCTCCCCGCCCAAACTCAGGCGGGATCTTTACAAACGCCTCATTTTAGGCGTTATCTTTATCAACGCCTGATTCCAGGCGTAAGCTTTATCAACGCGCGACCAAATTTACTCTTTTCCCACTGCGTCACACGACGGACTAAACCCAAATTTGATCCTTTTTTTGGTCTTTGATCTTTGGTTATACTCGCACCAGTGTGGACGCTCTAAGGTATTGTGTGTGGTTGCATTCATTTATAGATTCGGTTTTTAAGCATGTTAAGAGATCTATTATGAGACAGAAGGAATTAAATTTGGTAGGCTCATAATGGTCGTATCTAGGTAAGTAAATTGTTAGGATAATTTTTGGGAGGCTTGTTTGCATTTCATGCATGCTTTCCTTTTCGGGCTATAGAACAGCTTTAACTGAGCTATTCAGAAAAGTAGGGACTAGGGTACTAGTGATTAGTAGGTATTAGCTACTGATAAGGTGTTTAATATCCTGTCATTTTATCCGGTGTACTGCTTTTTTTAGAGGTATCAGATATGTTGATTGTTTTTCCGCTGGGAGTCATTGGTAGTTGGTTTATCCCATTTGGTGTTCTGCCTTCGTGAATTTATAATTTAATTTAAATAAAATCATCACATTTTTGACAGTCATAAACCTCATATCTAAACCGCCACTCCGCTGACCCGATAAAACCCAAAAGTAAGCTTCCCTCATCCTTTGATCTAGTTTCTCCCGTCTGAAACTCCTTTTTCATTCATTCTAATTCTACTTTTCAAGTATTCTGGTGCATGCTTCCGGTGATTCAATTTAAAGGTTTATTTTTGTTGCAACAACAAACAAGACTTCATAGCAGGAATAGAGGTAACAAAAGCTTGAGGGTCCCTAGCTGGGAATAACATGTAATTGTTTCTTGCAGATCGTTGTCTTCCATCAAGTTTTTGATTGCAAACCCTTTTATTTAAGATAATCCTTTGTTATACCTTGTGTTACTTCTTAAAGATTTACCGCATTCCCGCTCACACATGTTAGATCTTGTTTATCTCTTTCTAATGCTTTGAGTAACTTCAGTTTACTGCTTCCTGCTTTATATTACCTTCCTATGAACTTTGTATATCCTGCATATTTTTGCTCACTATCCATAGCTTGTTCTGATATCCTGTTGTTCCCTTTGCTTTCTTGATATGCTATTACTACATACTGCTTATATAATTAAACTAGTGTTAAATCTATACTTAGGTTTTATAATCATAATCTGCAACTTATTTATGTGGAATGCATTGATTGTCTGACTGTTGATTATGGCCATGAAAATAATAGCATGGAACACACAAGGTTGTGGTCAGAAAAAAACTCAACAACATTTACACTCATTACTAAACTTGGAAAAACCTGGTATCCTTTTTTTATCTGAAACCAATTCCCAGAGGAGCTTGATGAAAAATTTGCTTACTCATTTCCTAAACACCCACATTGTAGACCCAGGTGGAATAGCTGGTGGTCTAGCAATCGGTTGGGTGGATGGTTTTCATTTTGAAATGGTTCAGTGGAACCTTAACATGATTAATGTCATTGTTAAAAACAATTTCAACTCAAAATAATGGTTATTAACTTGTTTTTATGGTGCTCCTAAACATGAAAACAAGTTGGACATTATGGGATACCTAGAAGAAATAGCTCATAGGGTTAACTCTAACAATATGCCCGGGCTAGTCATAGGGGATCTAAACATTATATTCAACAGTGAAGAGAAAGAAGGTGGTCTGCCTTTTGATAGGAAAAAAGTAGAACCTATATTGAACATCCTAAATAGAACAGGATTAGAAGACTTAGGCTTTAAGGGAAACATCTTCATTTGGAGCAATAAAAGAAAAAGCATAGCTAACATCAAGCAGAGGCTTGATAGGGATATGGAAAATGCAGATTGGACCATGTAATTTCAGGAGGCAGCTCTGGAGAACATGGTGGCAATAGGTTCAGATCATGAACCTATTTTCCTATCTTTAAAATCTTCAAACACATGTTGTATGCCTACTTTTAAATTCTATGATGTTTGGCTTAAAGAACCAACATGTTTAGAAGTCATAAAACAATCTTGGAAGGAGTTGCACTTATCACCAGCTGACAACATAATTCAAAACATATTGACATTAGGAGAAAACTTAAGTTCTTGGAAAAGGGACATCTTTGGGAAACCTAACAAGAAGATTAAGGTTCTTCTCAAACAAATAGATCTTCTAGCATCCAAAACTATGACTCTCAAAAACACTGACTTGGTAGATAAAAAGATGTTAGAGCTAGAAAAACTTTACGACATCCAAGAGAATATAGCTAAACAACAATCTAGAAATGACACAATAGCCTTAGGAGAAAGAAATACAAAAAAATTTCATGTAACAACTTTGAAGAGAAGGAAAAGAAACAACATTGATTGTATAACAGATGCGAATGACAAAGTTGTCTCTTCTAGAGAAGAAATATAAGTGGTCCTAAACAGTTACTGTTCTGATTTATTTACTGAGACATCTAATAATATGAATGAGGAAATTTATAAGCATGTTAAACCTTGTCTTACTTTAGAGGAAAACAGAGAATTAGATGCTACCCCTTCACCAGAAGAAATCTAGAATGTAGTTAAAAAATTAAAACCAAATAAAGCTCCGGGACCAGACGGCTTCCCGGTAAACTTTTTTAAACACAATTGGGAGATAGTAGGAGATCAGATGATAGCAGTAATACAAGATTTCTTCATAAACAGAAACCTCCATCAAGATTTAAACATAACTTTTTTATTCCTTATACCTAAGATTAAAAACACTAAATCCCCAGCCGATTATAGGCCAAAAGGTCTCTGCAACACACCTTACAAGGTGATTTCTAAACTAATAGAAAACAGATTTAAAAAAGTTTTGGAAAAGATAATATCTCCCTTACAGTCGACTTTCTTATCATCTAGGCAAATCTCAAATAATATCATTGTAGTTCATGAGATTGTTCATTCTATGAAGAAAAGTATGAAAAAACCGGTAACATAGGAGCAAAGATAGATATGTCCAAAGCATTTGATAGGGTGAATTAGAAATTTTTGATAAAAACCGTTCAATCTTTTGGTTTTTCGAAACATTGGTGTGAACTAATCACTCGATGTATCTCAACTTCGTCTGTTTCTGTTCTCCTTAATGAAAATCCTTGCACTGAGTTTAAACCTTCTAGAGGAATTAGACAAGAGGACCCTCTGTCCCCTTGCCTTTTCATCCTCTTTATGGAGGTATTATTTAGGTTACTTTGTCATTTGGAATCATAAAAAAAATTCCATGGATCAAGCTTACTCCAAAATCTCCATCCATATCTCATTTATTTTTGTTGATGACCTTCTTCTCTTCACTAAAGCTGACTTAGGCAGTTGTAAAAACCTCTTAGATTCCATAAATATCTTTAGTGACTCTTCAGGACAAGTTATAAACTTTACAAAGTCTGGATTATTCTTTAGTAAGAGGGTCCATAGTAAACATCAAGGAATAATAACTAGGCTCATGAAAATAAAGAAAATCAATATACGAGATACACATTTAGGAGTTCCCCTTTTTGTTGATAGATCAAAACTGAAATCTTTCAATAACATAATAGAAAAAATGGAGCAAAGAGTCAAACTTTGGATAGCCAAAGTGCTATCTCAGTACAGTAAAATTGTTTTGAACAAATCGATACTCTCTAGCATGCCTATCTTTACCATGGGTTGTTTTGTTTTACCAAAAAAGATTACAAAACGAATAAACGACATTCAGAGAGATTTTTGGTGAGGGAAAAACACTAACTCCAAAGGCATTTAGATAAAATCTTTCAATTTTCTTCGTAACCCTATTAACCAGGGAGGGCTGGGGTTTAAGGAAGCTAATAAGGTCAACCAAGCTATGATCAGTAGGATAGCTTGGAGATTAGTTAGTAAACCAGATGACTTATGGACAAAAATTTTAAAAGGAAAATACTTTAAGAAAACAGGGGATTTACATTCCAAGAAGAAGTCATCGGCTTCTTGGATATGGAAATGCATCCTGCAGGGAATAGAACATATAAAGAAATACAGTTTCTGGGAAGTAGGAGATGGCTTTTCTATCAACCTTTGGGACGACAAATGGATACCAACTAGGGACCAACCTCTGGCCAATTCAATCACCATATTTTTAAATATAACACTTGTGTCTGATTTGATCAATCACGACACAAAGAAGTGGAATAAATCATTTTTATACTCTTTTTTCGACAGTTCATTAGTTTCTGAAATATTAAACATCAAGTTGTATACCAACAACACTGTAATTCTGAAAAAAGATGAACTGAGATGGATGTTCACTAGAAATGGTGAATTATCTGTCAAATCTCTATATGCTAAATTGCTTAATCCTATGGGATCAGTTTCTACTGAGACTAAAAGATTTTGGCAGGGTCTTTGGAGAATGGATACCTCCCAAAGAATAAATCTTTTCACTTGGAAGTGTTTGCAAAACACTCTTCCAACTAGAGAGAAATTAGGCTCAATTCGTGATGTGGAAACTCAGTGCATTTTTTGTAAACATGCCATTGAATCAATTTAACACATGTTCTTTGATTGTTCTTATGCTCAAGCAGTCTGGAATTTACCACCAATGGCTGGGAGTTAACTCTATCTCTAATAATGCTTCATTCTTAGATAAATACAATGGATGGTTTGCAGGTGACATAAATTTTATATCTATGGCTCTAGCTGCAACCAAATGTTGGTTCATATGGAAGGACAGATGCTTGCGTGTTTTTGAAAAGCAAGAAAGAACACCGGAACAACTTGCTGTAGATATCTCAAGGCATTTTGCATATTGTCATCCTCAAACTCTTAACATTGACACAACACAACCTAGAAATAAGACAGTGATACATAAGCCATGGGAATTTCTTGCAAAAGATAGTTTCAAATCAAACTGTGATGCCTCTTGGGTTTCCAAATACACTGATGCAGGTTTTGGTTGTGTGTTTCGAAATTGGCTAGGAACAGGCAAAGGAGCAGCAATGGGAGTCTTCAGAGCATCAACACCAGAAGAAGCAGAAGCTCTATCTCTTCTACAAACTACTAGATAGGCCACACAAAACAATCTTCATAATCTGGTCAAAGAGAGAGCCAATCAGAAATCAACTAAACTAGTTTCTTTGTTGGGATTTAAACATGTCGACAGGCGAGCCAACAAGGTTGCAAACCTATTAGCAAAGAAAGGGAGAAAGGAACACTCGACGGCATGTTGGTTTAATCGTTACAGAAACTATTAATTCTGCAGATTCAGTCACCAACAGAACAACTTCTACACAGTTGATTCAAAATGGGTATGAATCAAGGGATTAACTTTCTGCTTGGTAGTATACCTTATTTTCAAAAAAAATAAAAATTGACGCATCAATTTTTGACCAAAGATTAAGCTTTGCCATAGGAGCCAAAGTTAATGGGCCACAATTTCGAACAATACCCATTGGACTTATAGTGGGTCGAAATATGTAAATTCGGCACGGTTGGAAAATGAAAACTATCAGATTCTAGTAACTGGCGGTTCATTGTGTATTAAGAAAATCATCATAATTAAAAAAAGTGGAATTTATGAGGAACCCAAGTTTGGATCCTCTCTCTTTCATAAACCCATCATTAAGATGGTGTATATGAGTAGCCCAAAATACAAGATTTACGGTTAAGATTAATAGTTGTAGATTGAATTTATATTTTCACATTTTCAAGATGACTAAATTAACCTTAACTAACAAAATTAAAATTATTATTTTTCTCTGAATTTTAATTCCATTCATAACCGGTCAATTAGTTATGGCCCTTTTTTGCGGGAGATATTTTAGGAGAAATCTTTTCTTATCTTTAATATTTATTAAAACCTTTATTTCCGGCTGAAAGTTTGTATTTAACATACGTCCAAACACAGAAGTCTTAACAAAAACATTAAGCCCTTTCAGTTAAAATTAATTTTATGATACGCGAAAGATATCCAGGAAATAAAAAAAGGAAGATAGAGCCGTATGAACTACCAAAGGATAAGAAACAAACACTAGTCTGCATTAATTTCCATTTTGATTTGTTATCTTATTTGCCCGCTTGTTTGGATAGGATAAGCAAAACTTCAATTAATCATCCTCTGGCAGACAGTCAAAAAGATTTATGTTACTTTATATATCATGTTCAACTGTTCAAGTAATTAGTGCTGATGTGAGTTCGTCTATCTTATTTGATTTCACCAATGGACGTTATGAAAAAAATTCCCAATGTTATCTTATTTTGTATTTCTGAACATGAAACTTTTTTCATTTCATTTTTATTTTTATTTTTATTTTTAGGGTTACCCAGAATGTTAATCGGTGATAATTATGATTCTCACAAATCGAGGGTGATAAGTGGAGTTTTTCATTATATTTTTTACAAATTTGGAAAAATTAGAATATCGGGAAAAAAATTAGTTATTATTTTGTGATAATTGGAGTTACTTATCTTTACCAATTTTTGTGATAATCGGAGTTGTTTTTTTTAGCAATTTTAGGGGTGATAATTAGAGTTATTTTAAGGGTGATAATTGGATTTTTTTTTATACCGTGATAATTGAAGTTATTTTAGGGCTGATGAATTGAGTTATTTTAGAAGTTATCTTTTTTATACGGTGATAAATTAAAGTTATCTTAGAAGTGATAATTGGAGTTTTTTTTTTTATTCATACGGGTGACTTTTTTTTAAGGGAGGAAACAAACTGAAAATAGAATTTATGGGGAGAAATAACGGTTTTAAAAAAATTATGGTAAGTTATTTTGGTTTAAAAAATATTTTGAATTAGTTAATTTTAGGTATTTTGACTTTTCAAAGCTATAATTTTTTATAAATTTTAAATCCGTTATTATTCTCCTAATCTAAATCCTTGATTTTTTCACCGTCTACCAAAACTGGATAATTACTAATATAAAAATAAAATAATTATTATGATAAAAGGTTATTATAGTAAAATTAGTAGTTCTAAAACTAATTTTGGGTTTCTAATATAGGGTATCTTAATGGTGGGTTACTAATATAAAAAATTTCAGAATTGGGCTAGCCATATATTCCCTCGTTAAGAACATCATCATGAATCTCTGGCTCTCTGCAAATCAAAATTTGTATATCAAAAAATTCAGCATAAAAAAAAAGAATCTTAAATTTCAAAATTCAATCAATTAGATGGAGAGCTCAGCAAGGGTTGCTTAACATAATTCATTGAAATAATGCTCCGTAAATCGGTGACATTTTTTTTTTGAAGCATCGATGACATACTTCGACCCCCGTTCTAGTGGTTTATGACTGTCATTTACAAGGCTGAAATTGTTCTGTCGGGCCCGTAACCCGTCATGGCTTATCCGTCTGGCGGTTCATTCTGTATGTGTCTTTTCCCCTGATATTTGGTTTGTGCAAAACCCTGCGTTCTTCCTTAAGGTACATATAGTCATATACTGTTGTAGGGTCGTTCTGTGTGCGCTAAACCCTAACTTCATCATGCACCCGCGCAGGAAGAAAAAGCTTATATCCTTCTGCAAAACCATGAAGCAAAAACTCGCAGTATCTAGCCTTCAGGAAGATGTTATCAACATTATATTTTTGATGTTACCAGCCAAATCAATCATGCGTTTCAGGTGTGTATGCAAACTCAGGTTAGAAAAATTAAAAAGAAGAACACAAAATTGGTTAAAAAGACCAAAATCAATAATTCCTGAGTGAAATGAACAGTTAGATTTTGATACTGTTTAAATGGACAAAAATGTAAAAATAGACAGGATGTAACCAGTTTCATCGTGCCCATTTTCAAATATTTTTTCTTATTTTTAATTTACACAGGATGTATCCAGTTTCATCCTTGCTATTTTTTAAATTTAAGCTAAGAATGAAACCGGTTTCATCCTTACTATTTTTTTTTCTGGCCATTTCACCCAAACTATTTTTTACTCGTCCATTTGAACCGTGATTTAAAAATATTTGGACAAATGACCCATTTTCCGAAAAAAGAAACTAATTTTATCGAGATGCATCTCAACCATGCTGTTGAAAATAACAAGTATAGTGTCTTCTTTAATACTTATTATTTGTACGGACCAGCATCATGTTATCACCGTGTAGATTTTGATTCAGCTTCCGCATCATCCCTGAGTGATAAAGCTGTCAAGGTTAATTTACCATCGAGTGTCCAATGCAGATTTGTTGGTTCATGTAATGGCATATTATGCTTTTCTCGATACAATTTATTTGATTCGCTTACAGTTTACCTATGGAACCCATGTACTCAAGGATAGTGGGAGATAGTGAAACAATACAAAATTGGTTAAAAAGACCAAAATCAACCATTCCTGGATGAAAAGACATTTAGATTTTGATATTGTTTAAATGGACAAAATTTAAAAATAGTCAGGATGTAAACAGTTTCATCCTACCCATTTTCAAATATTTTTTCTTATTTTTAATTTACATCAGGATGCATCCAGTTTCATCCTTGCTATTTTTTAAGTTTAAGTCAGGATGAATCCAGTTTCATCTTTGCTATTTTTTTGGTGTCCATTTCACCCATACAATTTTTTACTCGTCCATTTGAACCATGTTTTAAATATATTTGGACAAATGATCCACTTTCCGGTGAAACAATCATATAGCGGATATGTTGTGGCATATGGGTTTGGTTACGACCGCAAGATCAACAATTACAAGTTGATATTAATATTTAAAGGGGAATGGCTCTCTGATTCTTTATCTGAGATGCATGTTTACACACTAGGTTCAAGTTCTTGGAGAAAAAATAGGAAAAACTCCTTGTGTATATCACGGTACCGGTGCAGATACGTATTATTCATTGAAGCCTTTGAATGAAGCTATGCATTGGGTAGCAAGAAAGATTATAGTTACCGATGATCAACAAGAAGTAACTGCGGTTATAGTTTCTTTTGATATAGTTGAAGAGAAAACCAAAGAAATGCGAACACCAATTGCAAGTTGCATATTGAATGAAGAATACGAACTTAGAAGTGTAGGAGTGGGTGTGCTTGGAAAGGACCTTTACCTCTCAGTTTATGTTTCAGACATATTTGAGTTATGGGTCATGAAGGATAACGGCGTGGTAGATTCATGGACTAAGCTTTTGAGTATTTCAAATAATTGTGGGTCGGCGATGCCACTATCATTCAACGGCGAGATCATCCTATTCACATGTTACTGTTTACAAGGTAACCAAGTTAAGAATGCTTTAGTCGCATATGACTTGAGAAATGGAAGATCCACATTTTTGAAAATCAAAGATATGCCGAGAAGGTTTACTGCAGAAACTTTTATGGAGAGTCTTGTTTCCCTTAATCCAGCCAGGTGAACCCTTAAAACTCAAGCAAATCACAAATGAGCAGTTAAAACTTTCACTTTAATTGAAACATCATCAAGAAGATCACCAGAACTGGGTAAATCACATACAAAAAAGCTACGCAGTCATTTTCGTAACCGGAAACTGTTGTACTGGAAAATTAATTAAGTTAGTGGCGAAGGCTAGATGGAGGAGGACGAGGTAGTGCTTTTGTAGGATCACTTCGAGGGTGATAATAAGGATATATGGTGTACATTGTCTGAGCAAAGGCGAGCCATTAGTAAAAGAGCCGCGATAACAAAAAGAATAGCCCAAGGGCTCCTAAAGTAGGTGTGAATGAGGTTAGCGCGCCATTCATTCCACTTCTTCTTGCAGTAGTCATTCGCATTCTTATGCACCATGTCTAGACTACTATCAGGATCAAGCGACATATGAGTTACATCCTTGGACAACTCGTTGAACAGATTTGGAACTTCCTGGTGACTCCCAAACGCATTCTGTATTATCCCTTTAGAGTGGAGGAGATTAACATCCTTGTCCGAAACGATGATTTTGTCCATAAAAAAGATGTAAGCAGTAACGTCATTCCCTGGTCCAACACGGAACCTCTCATAGGCCATCAGGTTTAGAAAAGTTGATTCAGTAGTGTCATCCACCACAATCACCGGGAGTCCGAGAACTCCGTCCCGAAAGGAGATGTCCCTCAAACTCGTGGTCTTACTAGTCTTGAATCGTATTCCAGCCTCGTAAAGCTCCCCTGCTGAGCGGATGACATCAAAACTACTTTCACTGTGATCATCTGTACCGCGAAGATGTATTTGAGGAAGTTTCATTCGTGGCCCTTGAAGACGGTGCTTCTTATAAACATCAACTACATGTAGACATTTGCCAAAGCTAAGAATGGATTTCTTTTGGGTACAGAACTTAACTATGATCCTGTTTAAGAACTCCGTGTTCTGTTTGTAGGTGAGTACTCAAAATCAATTAAAAGATATGAATGAATAGCATAAAATAAGTCCCATATAATGTAAAAACGATATTACCTTCGGTTTGCCACCAGTGGTAGTACTTTCTGCTCCACCAGTTTCAACAGAAAGTAAAGTGTCTAAGAGGAGCATTGGGAGTTGGTTTTGGAGCATGATCATGTCTCTCCTTAGATAAGGGATTATGTAAAGAGATTCACGGTAACTAAAGATTGGGTCATTAAAGGCATAATCGTTAATGGTTCCAGTGACGGTTTGTAAAATCTAGAGCATGAAGCAGCCATCCAACATCATGAGCTGCAAGAATTGGTCGCTGTAGTTGCTATGTGGATCTCGATATTCGTTATTTGCTTCATCAAGCCAGTCATAAGAAGCAATGAGGTGCTTACCAACCAGATGAAGGGCATTTATGTAAGACTCAATCGGTTTGTTAGATCTCCTGAGGAAATGGAGTAGTGCTCTGTGCTTGTGTTTCTCCATCTGATTCAAGTGATCCTCTCCATGATGGTAGGTATGACAGGTATGCAAGTGGCGCATAATGATTACGCTTTACAAAGTTGCAGGCCAAGTCAGTGTGTAGCCAGGATGACGCGACACTCCGTAGACTGTCAAGTGCTAAGAATGACATAACCCCGCAGGGCCAATGAAGTGCAAGGGTGGCACTACATTGTAAATGCATTTGGCTAAGTAATGAAGCTTCATTAAGTAGAAGGAAAGACAAAGCCAAAGTTGCAAGATGCAACATGCAACATGCGAGTTGGCATGTTGGCATGCGGCATGCTGGCATGTCCGTGGAATTGAGTTGGCCCAAACTCAAGGACGATGCAAGCATGTAGAATAGACTAAGGATTTGTCTATGCATTAGTTCAAGGCTGGCCAAAGCTTGAACAATGCAAACAAGTTGGTAATGCAAGAGTTGCATTGTTGTTGTCAAGCTAATTGGCGAAGTGAAGCATATGACGCATGAGTAACTAGAGTGAGCTTACGGAGCTGGCCTCGATGTTTGAAGCATAAGGATTGTTCGTGAATGAGTTTGGAATGATAAACATGCAGGTCCAAGAGAGATGAACGTTGGTGCAAGACAGAATCCAGTATGGCACAACAAGTGTGCAATATGGCTCAAGTGACGGTTAGGAGTTGGTTATTGGATTTGCGAGCATGCCAATGAAGTGAGACAAGATAGAACGGTTATAAAGGAAGTTTATAACATGTGGAGTGTTCATAACCACCAAGAACAGGTGTGGCATATGTTGGCGTGACAACACAAAAGGTGGCAGTTAGTTGACAGTTATGGAAACCACTTTTGGGACACATGGCTGTTCCATGCAGGTGCAAGCGGTTGCACAGAGTTTTGGCCTGATCATTAGGTTGTATAAATAGCTTAGGGATCAATAAGTTTAGTATTGTTCATTTTGAGAGAAGAACCACTAATGTAGAGAGAGTTAAGGCATTCACCAAGAGGGTGAATGGCCTGTTTGGTCCATATGATGCAATAAAATGGGTTTGTGGCGGTATTCTTTGTGTTCATTATGTTGCTGATTGTTGTGTGAGAAGTGTTGAACTGCATGGCAGAACCTCTTATTCTCATGGGGGCATGAAGAGTTAGAGAGAAAGAAGAAAAGACTTTCGTCGTGCAATGCCTTATGAGTGAAGGCAGATGCATACTTTGATGCAAGTGTGCAAGGCTGAGTGATTGTGGGTGAAGATGATTCACTGAACCATAATCATTGTCGTTCATGTCCCATGAAAATTTTAGGCGATTAAATGGGCATGTGACAACCGGTATCAGAGCTGTGTTAGGGGACACAGTTTGATGATTTTTCTCTCTTTTAGTCAAGTTAATGTCATTTGTTTGTCAAAATTCCAGCCCAAAGTGTTAGACGAACGTGCAAGAATCATTGAAAATCGGGGTTTTATGTGATTGCATGACAAAACTCAAGAGTATGATGACTTCTATGGTGCAATTCAGGTGTTAAAGTCCATGTTTCTCACAAGTATACGAAGATGATGCATTAGGAATGCATTATTTCGTAGTGTTATCAGTAGCGAGTACATTACAAGAAGTAATGGGAATTTTGCGAAAATTCCTGAATGCAAAGATGTTGATGGGCTTTGTAGTGGCAAAGTAGATGAAGAACATGTTTATGCGATAAATTGAAGGTGTTTTCATCGTAGCCAGTTGAAGATTAATGTTATCTCTATCGAATGCATGTACCTTGGTGGTAATGCAAAGTCTGGTTGCGAACCAGCATTTTTTTGGCAATGTGATGCCATAAAAGAAGAATTGGATGGCCAATTCTTATCTAGCATAAATCTTATGGAAAGGCTGAAAACAGAAGCGCAAGTTAGGGGAAAAACGATACACCCACGGTCTTACGTTTGCAAAGAGTTCTTCTTTGATGCTAGATGCACACAAGGAGTGTGTTTGCACCTGTTTTTTGAGTGGGATCAGTATGCTTGGACAAGGGTGTCCAAAGACCTGCATTTTATCATAACCACAAGCAGATGTTCTTGTCAACTAAAAATCAGTGTTGCTAGAAAGTTGATTTTGGAGAAGGAGAAAGACAAGAGTTTCTAGTTGTGCATGGGAAGTAAAAATGAGTTCCAAGTTTGAAGAAGAATGCGGCATTCTTGCTTCATGGAACATAGGCAGTGGCGCCTCATTTGCAAGGATTATGGCCTTGTTAAAATTTTCCAAAGTGTTTATCCGCGGAAGTCATTGAGTGATATGACTTTGCTGAGCTCTATGGTGATGCTCAGAATCACCAAGTTAAGTCCGTTCCAGTTGTGCAAAGGTGCACAAGTTTGTGTCAAGATTTGGGTGCTAATTGGCATAACATGTATGCAATAGTAGCATGCGCCAAATGAGATTTGGGCATGGCCAGGATGCATGATGCGGTTGGAGATGCAAGTTAGACGAATCATAGACGCATGGAAAAAGAAGGACAAAGTAGTGGTGATGCATAAAAATGGCATGAGGTCATTATTGAAGAAATCTTCATGAAAGCTAAAGAAAAATGATAGCATCAGTCTAAAAGGAGTATTCAACTAAGTGTCAATTATATTGTGTTTCGTTATGGGAGTGGCATAAGAACGTGGATAGTTGGAAGAATGCATGTGGCAAAGTGAATTGATACATTGGGGACAATAGGTGCTGTCTCGCTTCCTTTGTTGCTTATAAGCGAAGATGAAGTCAGTATTGCAAGGCGTGTTAGGTCTTACAAGTTGCAATCAGTTGACGCGAGTATTTTCTCAAGTTTGAGTATACTTTCAGTTTGGGTCAAGTGGACCTTGGTGTTGGAATGAAGTCTCTCTATGTAAGGTAGTAGTGAATGAGGGTATTTGAAGTGAAAGATCTTGCCTCTTTCGTTCAAAGTAAAGTTAGTTCGCGTGGAAGATGCTACATAGCATACTAAGCCAAAATATGCAATAGAAGACGCTGAAAGTGAAAGAAGCAAATATAGGAGTTGGTGGCATAGTCGAGTTTGCTGTTGAGAGTTATGTGGAAGTGCGAAGGCATTTGGCAGCGAATGCATGGAGTAACCCAGCAAGAATAAAGATGTAAGTCCATCAAGCATATGAGTTAAGAGTAACTCATTGTTAGAAATAACATGATGTTATTTTTCCTCCACGTTAAAGCGTCGCAGTTTGAAAGAGAAAGTGATGCTTAAAGTGCTGGTTTCAAAGGCGCGTGAAGAGGAACCTAGTCCAGTGAGACAACCGTAAAAACCCAGGTTTCCTAAGTCATGGATAAAGTCATGCATTTCAATCAAAGTGTAGCGACAATGAAAGCAAAGAACTACAAGGTGCTGGTTCTTTGGCATACAAATGGTGCAAAGCTAAGAGGCGTAATTTAAAATATGATTTGGAGGCCAAATCTAGTGTAAGTTTTGTTGCATTGCTAAAGACAGCAAAGGCTATGGATTGTGGCGCATACCAGAGTGGTATGGAATCATATCATGTATACCTTAAGGCATGGGCATGATTTGGCGTAGGTGCATACGATTGAGGAACACTTAGTCTACAGTAAGGCCTGTTGAATTGCAAGAGTACAGTGTCAGTCGGAACTGAAGGCAATAAGCTAAGTTATGTATATCATGGTGATATGTTCGTTGTTTGGCGTGTACACTTAGGCACAGAATGGCTTTAAGAAAATATTTGTGATGCAGATGCGATCGAATGAGGACCATTGGTTTAGGGTTAGCTGATAGACGCATTTATGTGTCTAATTTGTCCTCAATGTTTCGTTTTGTTGGTACTCGTTTTCGTCCTTATTATGGTGTTTTGTGTATTTTTAGGTATTTTTGGAAAATAAGTATTGTTGGAAAAATCGGCTCGAATAATCACTCGGAACACCCCCGGAGGACACTTGCTATACGGAGCCCAGATTTGGCTAAGGGGCACCCAAAAAGGCAGCTGCTATTCGCACCCCACAGCTGGTTAGGGGGACACCATCTTCTTCATTTGAAACTTAAAAATTGGCGGGAAAAATGTGGCAGCTCTCTGAGAATGTTTCGATCGAAATTTAAAGATGTTCAAGGTGGACTAAAGGGCTGAAACTTCATGGGTAGTTGTGATATGTCATAAAAGAGCTGGTATGGGTGTTTGTTTCGATCAAATTTGGCTGAAAAATTTGTGACAAAGAATCAGGGAAGCCCGTGCATGAGAAGAATAGTTCACGGGTTTTGGAAGATTTATGCGTGTTTTGCTCGTGTATGATGACTCTAGCAACACTCTGGACCGTGAAGAAGATAAATGAGGAGATTTTGCAGCTGTAGAAACACGTGAGAAGCTAAAATAGGGAAGAAAATATTACTAGAATATTTTTCTTCACTGCCGAGTTTAATGAAAATTTGTGAGAGTTATGGCGTGATATTTTTCTGCTGTTGAGTATATATAGGGTGAGGGGATCATAGAGAAGTGAGGGGGAGAGATTGGGAGAAGTTTAGAGCACCACAGAGTCAAAAAAAATCGAATTTGCAGAGAGACCACCTGCTGCTGTTGCTGCCATTGAAGAACACTGAAGAACGGACCTGCACCAGCAATCGTTTTCCTACAGGAATAACGACTCACACCTGTGGGTCGTACATCAGGAAGACTTATTTGCTACAACGTTTGCGACACAGCTGCAACAGTCTTATTTTGTCACTGAGGGTCGTAGTTATCTGGTTTGTAACAAATATAATTGTTACAAACCCGGTTTTATTGTATTTCTCATATTCTCATCATTTGTAAACCATTTTTGAGCATCAATGAAATTCTTTGAGAGGTTTTCCAACATGATGAGCGACTAATTCTCTCGTAACCAAGGCAATGGATGAATCTATTCGCACATGAACAATGGGTAACTATTTCATTTTCTCTAATATTTAATTATAATTCACTCAATCACTGCTTTTGCAGAGTTCTTAAAAGTTTACATAATTTTCTTCATTAGTTGTGATTCAATTAGATAGGTTATGATTTGGTTAGATAATCTATGCTTAAGGGATACAATTAATTTTTGAGAATATGTTTGATTATTTGTGGATTAAGAAATAAAGGATTAAAAGGATAATTAGAGTTATGAAATATTTGACATCATTCATGTGTAATAGTGGATTCTAGTGTCTTGGTTACCTCTCGCCCACTTTGTTAATATTTTTGTATATAATTTTATTAAATCTTTAAATTTAATCTTCACAAGTCCGAGAGTTTGAACCTCATTACTACAAAAACAATCAAAATTAATATCATTTTGGCGCCGCCGACGCGGATTTGTGCCTAGGTAGAATTTTTAGGTTTTTTTTTTTATTTCATTTGTTCTTTTTACGTTTCTTTGGGTGTGTCTTTGTATTACAGGTT